>NC_073696.1:168422285-168489361 GCF_029784165.1 Wyeomyia smithii | reverse complement strand
TTTTATATTGTGCATTTACTAAAATCAGTGCACTTTGTAGAAATGAAAACTTGCAAAAACCGTTTTAAATTTGGCAAACATGTTCCTTTTGAGAATAAACACCATGTCAATAATCAATTGAACCTGCTTTTTTTTACTCTCACGTAGTTGACCAGGAGTCATTTTTAAAATGGATGATCTCCTGATCATTAGAGCTTCACGAAATTTTGCCTTGATCGACTGAACTGGAAACTCTATCGTCAAGTTTTTTTGGTGTCAACTGAATTTGTTCTTAATTCAACTATTTCATATTTTTTCATAATTTTTCAACTGCTGAGCTGATTTAGCGAGTAGCGAGTGTTTGAAGATTTTTAATATAAGTTTTACACAATAGTTCTTAGGGAAAACGCCAATTGTAAAGTTCTAGTGATGTTCAAAACTGATTACAGTTAATATCAAGTTAGTATGAGCTTGTCGGCGTTCTAGGAAATCCCGACAACTTTAGACTGTCGTGGTTGGTTGCTTATTGACGCTTGGTTTTTCAAACAAACATTACATATTTTATCTTTCCAACTACAATGTAATTGATAAAATTAAAAAGAATTAAATAAAAACATAATTTACGCTTTTATAAATTATTAGGATATTATGATAAATTATATAAATTAAAGAACAAAAGATATATTTAATAAAGCTTAGGGCATCTTCAACTGTGGTCTATTTTTGAAACAACTCTATACTAGATTTACACCAGCGAAACCTGAATAGAACCAGCTAATATAGACCAACTTTTCGTTCTCCGCACCGGTGTTGTATATCTTGTTGTTTTAAACAGCTGAATACCACATGCTATCAGTTAATGAGACTTGTTATAATAAAAAACACTCAATATTTAAAAAACGGAAATTCGATCATTTTTATGCACATTAAACGATTACTTTGGCAAGACACTTTATATCCACAAGACTTTATGGATTTGACGGTTTGACCCGAGCGTCAGTGACATTTCTCAGGATGGATTGGTATGATCGAGAATTTCTGCTACAAGTAGGGTTTCGGAGGATATCGAAAAAAATTGGCATTGCGCAGCACGATTCGAACGGTTTTTGCTATTTTCGAGTAGGTCACATACTGCAGTTATGCTTCAAGCTTAAAAGGAGCAGTCATTGTCATTTGTCCTGCGGCTCATCTAACCCGCAAAGTCGAAAAATACAAAAACGAAACATAACGCCCCCAAGCGATCATTTAGTTCTGTTCGAGTTGCTCGAAACGAAATGCGCAATGTCACCCCAGCATTTTGAACGTTTTCAGTTCAGTGTCTTCGAGGAACATTTTTCTGGCCTCTTAAGTTCTCCTCTAGTTTCAATACAATTAAGGCGATTAACAAATAGCCAACATATTTGTCATCCTGGTGGCTGATGGTTGCAAACCAAGTAGTTGAACCTACGGTTATGGTCTTTCAGAATTCCCCCTTTTGCTGGTCGGTTTCCTTGAAGCCAAAAACGACAAACCTGTTCATATTCTTCTTCAGAAAAGCCACAAAAATGAATTGTGAATTATCATGAAAAATCTTTGTTTTGTTTATTCCCCAACACTCGCAAAACGCTTATATGGAAATAGCCAAAAATAAGGTCTTCAATTGAAATATGCCATTTTACCCACCTATTGGCAGCTTACAAAGGGTTTTAGAACGATCTATTTTTTGTTCCAAAAAGTGACAAAAATAGACCAAAATGTATATCAGTTTCAAATTTTTTCAATTTAGATTTAGTATAAAACAAAATTTACACCAGTGCAGCAGTGAATTTGAGTTTGTTCCAAAAAAATAGAACAGAACAACGATTTGGACCACCGCTGAAGATGCCCCTAATTGATTAGCTGTCTAAAATATAGCAAAGCTTAAAAATGTGAAAAATTTGGAAAAAATAAAAATTACTTTCTAGCACGCCGATTGGGTACATTTTTATTTTGGTTAGCTACAAACCACTCTAATGAAAAACAAGTTTAAGATAATGAACATTAAAATAATTTACATCTGGTTTGAAACGAGTTTTGCAAATGACTAGAAGCCAGTTTTAGAATATTCACAATTAAGCCCTCGGTTGCTCAAAAAACGGCTAGTCCCAGAAGGTCGATTTTGACGAAAAATATTTTTTCGAGATAACACTAGATCTCGACGTTTTAAGTGTTTTCAAAACATTTGGCATCGAAAAAGAATAATTCGAGTTTTCAAATTTCATGTACTCCTCCTCCCTTGGTAGATTTTCGAGGGTCAAAAAATCATAACTTTGAGCGCTTTGAGGCACTCCTAAATCATATGCGATTGAGCTGAAATTTTGCATAGATATCATTTGGGCCAATAAACAATATACATACGGTTTTTGAAATTGGATGATGAATTTTTTTCCAAACAGTCATTGCCACCCTAACATACACCTATTTGCTTTGAAATATGTTACTTAGATTGAAATACGCACATTCATAGAAACACAAATGAAGAAACCTGTAAGTCTGCTGGTTGTGATTTAAATAACATTGAGCTTGATTTTAAACCGGACTTTGCCGGATTCCGGAAACATTACCCGGTCCAGATAGTTCCGTTCTGGTCCGGTCCGGTATCAAATCGGACATTGAAGCCGGAAAAACTTCGGACTGGACTCTTTGGAATCCAGGTCCGATGTCGAACATTACTATTGATATACATCAGGTTTTTTTACGCGGATATTTTTACGAGGTTTTTTTTCGCTGATTTTTGAATTATGCGTTTATTTACACGGATTTTTTGAATTACGCGGTTTTTATACGTTTTTTAAAAAGGTACGTATCCACCGCGTAAAAAAAACCTGACTGTGATCGAAAAAATGAAAGGGGGGCGCCATAATAAGTTTTCGCCTGCAACTCAAATCAGTCTTCGTTCGCCCCAGCGCGCAGAATCATGGGCTTTGAGGCTTCAGTCTTATGACTTTACTGTTAAACGAATTCCAAGACATTTGAATGTAGCAGATGCGTTATCTCGTCTAATAGTGAATGAAACTGATGAACCATTTCACGAAGAAAATGATAAACATTTGCTCTATGCTATCGATGGAGACCTTATGAATATAACTTGGAATAAGGTCGAGCTTGCTCCCAAATTCGATGTAGAACTTGCGCAAGTCAGAGCGGCTGAAGAATCTGGTATCTAGCCTGAGAACCTCCGTTAGTTCGAATCTCAAACCAAATATTTGACAACTCTAGGTTCAGTTGTATTCAAAGACGATAGAATAGTGTTACCCATACGACTACGTACAAGGGCTTTGGAACCGGCGCACCAGGGACACATTGGTTGTGCGGCCATGAAACGAATCGTGAGAGAATATTGTTGGTGGCCAGGAATGGGCAAATGCATCGAGTCTTATGTCAAGAGTTGTAAAATTTGTCTGGTTATTTCGAAGAAAAGCCCGCCAATCCTTCTGACAAGTCGCCAACTGCCTGATAGTCCTTAGCAAATGCTGCAGGTTGATTTTTGGTCAATTCCTAGTTGCGGTTCCGGCGAACTGCTAGTTTGCATAGACACATATTCTAAATACTTGTCGGTGTTAGAAATCAAGACGATAAATGCCAGCAACACCAAAATGGTTCTTTGTAAAATTTCCAATACTTGGGTACCTCTTTCGATTCATAGCGACAATGGACCTCCATTTCAGGAAACGGAGTTCGTGAACTATTGGGAGTAAGTCAATTCCACTACACCCACAGTCAAATGGCTCCGTTCGTTCCCTTAAGGAACGATCAAAGCGCTCTTTTGCAGAAATGCTTAAGAGGGCTGAGCCACCCTCGACAGGAAACATCTTTTCCTTTTTGCCAACCGATGAGGGTACATCTGACGATCCCGTCGAAGGGTGTTCTTATGCCTTGCCAGAGGGATCTAGGAAGAGGAGAATGCTCAACTCTCCTAATCTTTCTCGCAAAGGTCGTAAGATAACCCCCAGCGGAATGACCAATAAGACAACACAAAAAGGAAGCGGTGAAGAAAAACCGAAGCAAGTACCCCCCGGTTTTAATTTCAAATCAAACCTGGAGTACCCACCGCTTCCTGGGGCACCAAAAACCCCTCGTGCACCCATTTCTCGATCAGAAGACATAAAAGAAACAGGGTTCATAAAATTCTCTGATATTGTGGACTGGATATTTAAAACATTCAACATACCAGATCCCCTTCAAAACATTCTTCTTGCCCTTCTCCCTACAGTGAAAACCTTGTTGAAGCAACTCACAGCAACTTGGCCCCTCATTTCAGCTATCGTATCTTTCGATGACTAATACGTCGAAAGAGGTTAGGAATTTTGTCACTGTGTTACAGTGGAACTGCAGAAGTATCATCCCCAAATTCGATTTATTTTCACATTTGATAAACACATACAATTGTGATGCGTTCTCGCTCTGTGAAATCTTTCTCAATTCAAACGATCAACTCAATTTCCACGATTTTAACATTATTCGTCGAGATCGAGACTCACACGGTGGAGGGGTACTTTTAGGGATTAAAAAGTGCTATTCTTTTTTCAGAATCGACCTCCCCTCGATCTCGAATATTGAAGTTGTTGCCATTCAAACGAATATGAATGGAAAAGACCTTTGCCTTGTTTCGTTATATATTCCCCCATCCGCGCGGATTGAACAGAAGCAACTCCTTGATATACAGAATTGCTTCCCGCACCTTTTTTGATTTTGGGAGATTTTAACTCTCACTGTTCGTTATGGGGGTCGCTGTATGAAGACAACCGATCTTCTTTAATCTGTAACTTGATCGACGACTTCAATATGACACTTTTGAATACTGGGGAAGCTACACGTTTATCTAATCCTCCAGCACGTGAAAGCGTGCTTGTCCTATCCCTCTGCTCGACATCACTAGCGTTAGTGGAAAGTAATCAACGATCCCCACGGTAGTCATCATCTGGATATCATCTTCTAATCGTTATATCAATTGCTAATGGTTCAACTCCCCCGAACCCAATCAATATTTTCTAAGACCTTACACGTAATATTGATTGGAAGCGTTATGAGTCTATTATAGCGGAATCTATCGAGACTCACGAGGAACTTCCTCCGGAGGAAGAATACGCGTTCTTAGCTGGCTTGATAATCGACGCCGCGACTCAAGCTCAGACGAAACCGATACCCGGGGTAACGATTAGACAGCGCCCTCCCAACAAATGGTGGGACAAAGAGTGCTCTGAGCTGTACGCGCGAAGGTCCGCGGCGTATAAGGACTACCGGGAGTACGGCACTGTCAACCTACTTCGAAAGTACGAGGCACTGGGCAGGCAGATGAAGAGCTTAGTAAAGGCGAAAAAACGCGGGTACTGGCGGCGGTTCGTAAACGCGTTGTCGAGGGAAACAGCGATGAGCACGCTTTGGGATACCGCCAGGCGCATGCGGAACCGTGACGTTTCGAATGAGAGTGAGGAGTATTCAGATCGCTGGATACTCGATTTAGCCAAAAAGTCTGTCCGGACTCTGTAGCGGAACAGAAAACCTTTCGCGACGCGTTTTTAGTAACTACGGAAGAGCCTCCATTTCCGATGTTGGAATTTTCAATGGCTCTCCTGTCGTCCAGGGTTAGATAGAATCAAATTCAACCTGTTGAAGAATCTACCCGACTCTGCAAAAAGACGCTTGTTGAATTTGTTCAACAAGTTTCTTGAGCTAAATATTGTTCCGCATGACTGGAGGAAGGTAAAAGTCATTGCTATTCAGAAACCCGGGAAACCTGCCTCTGATCACAATTCATATAGGCCGATTGCGATGCTCTCTTGCCTCCGGAAATTAATGGAGAAAATGATCCTCTTACGGTTAGACAAATGGGTCGAAACAAACGGTTTACTTTCAGATACTCAATTTGGCTTTCGCCGGGGCAAAGGGACGAACGATTACCTAGCGTTGCTTTCTACTGAAATTCAGCTCGCATTTGCTCGAAAAGAGCAAATGGCTTCTGCGTTCTTGGATATTAAGGGGGCTTTTGACTCTGTCTCTGTAGAAGTTTTAAGCGCGAAACTTCATTCGCAGGGACTTTCACCAAATTTGAATAACTTTTTGCTCAATTTGTTGTCAGAAAAGCATATGTATTTCTCACATGGCGATTCGACAACTTCCCGAATTAGTTACATGGGCCTTCCCCAGGGCTCATGTTTAAGTCCTCTCTTATATCATTTTTACGTCAATGACATCGAATGTCTTGCAAATTCATGCACGCTAAGGCAACTTGCAGACGATAGCAATGTATCCATTACTGGTAGCGATGCTAGCGATCTGCAAGGACCACTGCAAGATACCTTTGACAATTTGTCTGAATGGGCTCTTAAGCTGGGTATCGAATTCTCTCCGGAGAAAACTGAGTTGGTCGTTTTTTCTAGGAAGCATAACCCAGCTCAGCTGCAGCTCCTACTAACGGGTAAAACGATCTCTCAGGTTTTAGTCGCTAAATATCTCGGGGTCTGGTTCGACTCTAAATGCACCTGGGCTTGTCATATTAGGTATCTGACACGAAAATGCCAACAGAGGATTAATTTTCTTCGTACGATTACCGGAACCTGGTGGGGTGCTCAATCAGGAGACCTTCTAAGGTTATACCAAACAACAATACTGTCAGTTCTAGAATACGGTTGTTTCTGCTTTCGCTCCGCTGCGAACACGCATATTATGAAACTAGAAAGAATACAATATCGTTGTTTGCGTATTGCCTTGGGTTGCATGCAGTCGACCCATACGATGAGTCTTGAAGTGCTAGCGGGTATTCTTCCGTTGAAACATCGTTTTTGGAATCTCTCTTACCGGTTACTAATTCGATGTACGGTCCTGAACACTTTAGTAATTGAAAATTTCGAGAGGTTGGTCGACCTTCAATCCCAAACCAGATTTATGACTTTATATTTTGACTACATGGCTCAAGATATCAACCCTTCTTCATACGTTCCCTTCAATGTCGCACCTTTAGATACTTCTAACAATGCTATATTCTTCGACACCACCATGAAAGAAAACATTATTGGTATCCCGGATCAATTGCGCCCACAAGGGATCCCTAAGATTTTTTCAAATAAGTTTAAACATGTGAGTTGTGATAAAATGTTTTACACTGACGGATCTAATCTAGATGAGTCCACTGGCTTCGGTTTTTTCCACGAAAATTTAAGCGCCTCCGGGCAATGAAAAGGCTGACGCTTTAGCTAAGGTGGGTGCTATTGTTGGCGATATTTATGTAAGACCAATTGCTTATGATGAATTTTGTAGCATTTTGCGTCAGAGAACACTCAACAGTTGGCAATCATCATGGAACTCAGATGAACTGGGACGGTGGCTACATTCCATTTTTCCTAAGGTATCGACGAAAGCATGGTTCAAGGGGTTGGATGTAGGTCGGGACTTCATTCGCGTGATATCCAGACTTATGTCCAATCACTACACGTTTAACACGCACCTCTTTCGTATAGGGCTTGTAGACAGTAATCACTGCGTTTGTGGCGATGGCTACCATGACATCGAGCATGTTGTTTAGTCGTGTGCCGAATTCTGTGATGTTAGGTCCGAGCTTATAGATTCCCTCCGGGGCCGAGGAAAACAACTGAACGTTCCCGTTATAGACATTCTGGGAAGCGGTGATCTTCAATACATGACACAACTGTACTGTTATTTGAAAAAGACTGACATTAAAATTTAATATTCTTTTGTCTATTTGTCAGAATAGCCGTATACGACGCTGGAGACACGAACACGAAGAGCCTACATCTATGTTTGAAAAACAAAAAAGAACACCAGTCGAAACACAAATAGATCGTATATCTTAATTAGTTTTAAGCAAGAATTGTATCTCCTCTCCTCTCACCTTTAATCTCCACTAGCGCGTAGTCGGCCGCGAGAAATAAAAAAAGTGCCTCCCTCCTTTTCCCGCTAATCCAGAATTAATAAAAAGTGTACTTGGCTCAGTTAAACTTAAAATTGTATCGTGCCGTGTCAAATAAACCATATTTAAATCAAACCTCACTGCGGTTAAAATTGATTAAATAGTTCACAAGGGAAACTCCAGTTCTCTGGCTATTTTCACCTCGTGATTTTTGTTTCATAAGAACTACTTGGGTAGGGGCTATGCCAAGTAACTCTGTCAAAGTAATTTTGATCTCATCAATGGTTTCATAATTGGTGAGACCTTTCAAGACAACCTTGAACGGCTTGGCGTTCTTGGTGTCTTATGTAAAAAATGTGTACATCTTGTCAGTTAAATACTGAACAAAACGATCATGAGCCTTTATTAAGTCGGCTAATAAGCTCTACGGCCAATTTGATAGGTAACTTTAACGTCAGAAACAAACGTTGAAAGTTACTTTTTGAATATATTAAATTCAGAAGAAATAGTTACCACAATAGGTTGAACTTCTCCTTTTTTAAAGAATTTACATTTTTATAGTATCATTACTAATAACTTCCATTTCACCGGTTTCTTGCTCAGGCAAAATATCAAACATGTTACCACTGCAGACACTCGTATTGTCCGAGAGAGAATGCTCTCTCTTTCTCCTCGTAGTTAGGTAACCTGTATATTAGAGAAATGAGTGTCTACTCACCGTTAAGGCAACTGTCAACATCAAAACGGATAACGGCAATGCAAAATGATACAACTCGCCCGTTTTGAAGTTGACAGTTGCCTTAACGGTGAGTGTCTCGGCGTCTCTCTGGTGTATAGGCTGACTACTCGTAGTGATGCGCGGTTTCTTTTCTCGCCCTGTCATTTCAGGTGGTACGAAAAAAAAGTTAAAGCAAATGTTTAATTCAAAAGTAGGTAGTCTTGAGAAAGACTGATGGGAAATAACTTGCAGGTAGTCTTTAACAGACACACTGACAAAACACAAACTTCGAAGCTATAGGCAGTCAAAGACCGGTCCACAAGCAACCGAAAACACGTCTGACCTGTCGGGCAGCTCAAGACGCACTGAAACTCATATTCAAAACATATGGCACAAGCACGATGTACGATCGTATATGGTGTATTATATTTACCAGCTGACTCGGCAAACTTCGTCCCACCCATTTTTGTGCTAATGTGCATTTTTGTGCCTAATAATTTCATACATTCCAAATTCATTGATTCCCTGCGATTTGTTTTTGTAGTCTGCAAATGCACGACGAATCGGCCACAGGATATGATCAAAGTCAAAAGACAAATCATTTCAAATGATTGGTTTTATCGGAATGACAACATCCTCGACTTTTGGCTTCTGTACATCGCCTTTATTCTGAATATATTCATAATGGGTGGTATTCGGTCATTTTCAGCTGATTTTCTGGCAACAATCTGACACCGGAAATACCCATATTGGGTGGTATTCAGTTATTTTAGTTGTTTTCCAGAAACTGGAATCTTGACTGTTTCACAATTCAAAATGGTGCCTGAGGTTAGTTGTTAGCTTATTGCATCATTCTGGTTCCGAAGATACTCATATTGGATAGTATTTGCTTATTTTAGGCCGTTTTTCACAAACCGGAAGTCGCTATCTTGATTTCAAAATGGTATTTGGAGATAATTTTTTTTGGTTGAAGAAACACCCATATTGGGTGTTATTCGATCATTTTCGGCTGATTTTCAGGAACCGGAACTCGTCATCATGCTTGTCATTCTCCTCAGTATGTGAAAGGAGAGGAGGAAAAACTCACCGTGCACTTCCCTTCCAGTATGTGCCTGCGTGTAGCAAATGCTTTTCTCCCAATCTCTTTTCCTCTTTTGCCATACTCAAGAAACCAACTGTGAAACGCACCGCAGATAGCTCTGCAGTGTAATTATTGTGCGTGATGTCCACACGTGTGATAAAGTACACCATAGTTTATTGTCTCGCAAGAGAGAGATTTCAGATTTCACCGCAGTGCTTTCAGGAAGCTTACCAGATAAAAATCGTTTGCGGCTCTCTTCTAGTATCAGCGTTGATTTGCTCTTTAGTGTGAGAGCAGCTGTTTTCGCAGTGCAAGATGTTCTCCTGCACTCTAGAGGTTTCCTGAGGAGAAAAGACAAGCATGGTCGCCATCTTAGAATTCGAAATGGGGTCTGTGGAAATTTCCATCCTACAATTCATAATGGTGTCTGAGGTCAATTTGTAGCTCCTCACATCATCCTGGCTCCGGAGATACTCATATTGAGTGGTATTTGGTCACTTTAGGCTGTATCCCAGAAACCGAAAGTCGTCATTTTGGACAATTTCTGTCATCTGGGCGTCATTCTTGTTCTGGAAACATTCGGCTGTTTGCCAGACACCGGAAGTCACCATCTTTAAAATTCAAAATGGTGTCTGTGATCTATTTTGAGCTTCTGTGCATCATTCTAGTTCCGGAGTTACTAATATTCAATGGAAATCGGCCATTTTAGACTATTTTCCAGAAACCGGAAGTTGCCATCTTACAATTCAAAATGTTGTCTGAGGTCGATTTGTGGCTTCAGTGCATCATTAAGATTCTGGAAATACCCATATTGGGTGGTATTTGGTCGCTTTCCGCTGTTTTTCAGAAACCGAAAGTCACCGTCTTGGTTTTCAAAATGGCATTTGGAGACAATTTCTAGCCTCTGAGCGTCATCCTGGTTAAAGAAACACCCATATTGGTTTGTATTTGATCATTTCGGCTGTTTTCCAGAATCCGTAAGTCGCCAGCTCAGAGTTCAAAATGGTGTCTGTGGCCTGTGGGCTGTCACTGCAGAGCCGTAGCTACTCCGTTTTGCATGGTGGAGCACAGAAATTTTACTGGCGTTTTTTTGTAAAGAAAGTAATTTAATAGTAGTATATTTAGCTTAAATATACGAAAGCTAATCTAGAAAGTGTGAATAGTTGAAGAATTCGCTTGATTTATAAGAACGAGGAAAATTGCGCAAGGGGCAATGAAAGCGGGTGGGGGGCTAGGCCCCGCCTAGCTCACTAAGTATCTACGGGCCTGCGTCACTGGTACCAGCTATAGTTATACGTCATCTGGAGCAGAGAGCTGACCACTGCACAGTGGGGAATCGGTGGCCATCAGCCAAAAAAATTTTTTTTCGTTAGCTGTTTCATAATATTTTTCCTTTATTGCTATAACATTCAAGTGTCTAAATCCAAAATTTGGGCGCATTATCATGAAATCTGAATTTTTTTATGACTTTTCAAAGTTTGGCGAACTGAGGTTTTTTTTTGAAATAAATTACATTACTTTGAAACGCTCTGTAGCTTCAATGATAGCTTGGATTTTTTTGACGTCAAAGGAAAAGTTGTTGTAAATATTGTGCAAAACAAACCCTTTTCATTAGATATTGTAAAATTTGGTTATAGTAGGCCCGACACTAAAAAAATTTAAAAAAAAACGTGATTTTTTGTAGAAAAGTAGCTTAAAAGTTTAGTTGCCGCAGTTTGCCACGGTTGTGACTACATTCAAAATTTAGGTAAATGCATACTGTCCACTGTAGCGCAAAATTGCGCGAATTGTCACTTTAGTGAAAAAAGCGATAGCAGATTTTCTTAGTTTTTATTTTTGAAGTTGAAATTTCATCCAGGAATAATTTTAATCATAACCATGATACCCCATTAATGAAAACTTATGATATCGTACTCAATCCGTAAGAATAAAATATAAATTTGGACAAAAATCACAAAATTTATCAATGAAAAGTTATAAAATAAGTGTTAAACAAAAAAAAACAGTAAACAAATCTTTATGAAATTTTAACTATGTCAAATTTTATCACTTTCTGCAAGTTTAAAACAATATTAAAAAAATTCAGCCCTTTTCAATTTATAAACATGAAATTCGCTAAACTGATTGAAGTGTCAAATACTGGCAAAACTCCGGCTAACAAGAGCCCGTTTGAAGATTGCTTTTGCTTCGCACTCGTTTGCATACAAAAGTAAAGCACACATTTTGCTTTATGAGAAAAAAACAAAGAACAGTCGTCGCCCTCCGCATCATTTCGTATTAATTTAGAACGTTGTATCATTCCAGTGTCTTGGTTTTCGAATTCATAAATTCGTTGAATTTTATTATGGAGCCTTCAACTTCAGCGGCACCACCTAATTCAAAGTCTAGTAACCATAGAAACCGGATTAGGAAGATAACATATATATGAGATAATGAAACATCGAAAATCACTAATGAAAATTGCAGCGAAAGACATTTTTCCTGCTGATAAGTATAACGAACTTTAAATTTTCTGGAAACAATTCAACACTAGATTTAAGCGATCACAGCGGGAGATGATGATGATGATGATGATGACTTTTTCAATTTGTAATTAGCAGTGGTGGGCACCGCTAATCGAAAATTTAGCGACGCTAATCGCTAAGCCGCTAACCGGAAAATTTAGCTCGATAATCGCTAAACACTAAACCCACATTAGCGGAACTTTCGCTAATCGCTAACTTTTTAATATGTAAATAGCCATATCGCTATATTTATTGCTCGTATTTTGTAAGATTTGGACCACTTTGATCTTTTTTGGTTAAACAAACGAAAACAATTACTTTTAAAGCTAAGTATTTACAATAAGAGGTATTCATATTTGATTTTGTAAAAACAAGAATAACAAAAGTTATTTAGCTTGCATTGAAAATAGATACTCTTAGGAATGTTTTCATAAAAATTCAATTATTATCTGAATCGAAAAAGTAGAACCAAAGTTGTCATAATTTCAAGCGCATTGCAATTTACCAAAATTCTTGGTGTGCCGAAAATTTAATCCAAACCTTGTGCTTGTTCTTCCAAATGCTCCTGTGGCTTGTACGATAACTGGAACTCCATTCTAGGCTAAAAAAACTGACAAAAGTAACTTTTGCAGTAAAGTATGTTCATCTTTCGAATCAATTTACGTACGCCATCAGCAATTCACAGTTTTTCTAAATATTTCTATTGACGCTTCTCTACAATATTAAGCGAATTAGCGATTAGCGTTTCGAAGGCCAAAAGTTTAGCGACGCTAACAGTTTCGCTAACCAGCTCAAAAATTAGCGAAATCGCTAACTGAATTTTAGCGTCGCTAATTAGCGAATTAGCGGAATGGTGCCCACCACTGGTAATTAGTTTGTGTCACTTATGTTGTTCTAGTGCATTTAAAAAAAATATATATATTTAGGCAAAATTTGTTTAATTTGAGGGGTCGTCCATGAATTACGTATTTTTTTTCAATGGGGTGGACGCCCAGTGGCACTACTTGTGGTCAAAGATCATATAACTCTATAAAAAAGGAAAAAAATGCCAAAAAATATTAAAAATTGGGTTTCGTGCTTTATGGACGGACCCAAACCACAAATGGATGCCAAATTCGTGTTCAGCGCCCCAAAATTATGTAAATACCAAGTTTTTGTTGCATTTATCGACACTTTTTTGCTTGGCCAGCCTTTGTATGGAGTCGCCCCACTGTGCACTGGTCAGTTATTAGCAGCGAAGGAAAAAAATCACCTCTAGCGATTAATGAATAGACATAAAACAAGCCTAAGATACGTTGAAATCGTCGTCAGTATGCGAAAAACAAAGTATCGGTGCTGGTGCACTCTCTTTGCTTTCCTCTTCTCTTTACGATATATTTCTATTCATTAGTGTACACCACAATACGTGGTTCTCAATGTGCACAACTCGGTATATGAAGTTATTCGTCTCTGTTACACAGAGGGATCAGAACTTGTTATATCCTTATTCATTTGACTCATGAATATGATTTTTTGTCAGAAAAAGAAAGAAAATGACAGTGTATGCTCTCCTACTCTCGCTTAAACTCAACCGCTGCCGAAGTAGTTCCTTCCCCCACACATTCCCTCTCACCGCACCACACCTCTGCTGCTGTCCGGGCGACATGATTTTCTCCTGTTGCTATCCTTTCTTCCCCTAACTACCGGCCTATGGAGAGACAAACGCAACGATCGAATCGCTTCTCAGAGCTGATGTAGTCTAGTCATGTGATTTTTGAAGTAGAATACTTCTCTCAGGAAGTTCGGCTACATAGGGATGTGAAATGAAAATCTAAAACCGAAAAAAGTGAAAAATATGTCCAATTTCAAATGCTAATAAATCGGTTAGTATTCAATGGATTTCCTTCGTTCTTGCAGCAATAGATTGGAAAATCTTCTAAGATTCTTCCCAAAATAAGATAATTGTAATTTTATTATTCACACTATTGTACTATTGAAAATAGTCAAGCCTTGTCAAAACGAAAAATTCGACCCCTGATTGGTCGTTATATGCTTGCTTCTCAAGCACGGTCGACAGAATCATATACCTTGCAATTAAAAACATGCTTTTTGGCCTATATAAGAGCCTGTTTCAGCCGGAGCCGCTCATAATAGTTCTGAACAGCGACGACAGCAGTCCTCCCTTAGCAGCAGCGGGAGCGAGCAGTGGGTACCATCGATAGTGGAAAGCGGCCACAACTGTGGCATGGCTGTGGATAGGCGTAGCAGTTCCAGCGGATCTCACCATCGATAGCAGCAGGGCCAGCAGATGCAGGTACAGTGGATACCAATGGCGGCCACAACTGTGGCATGGCTACGGATAGTGTTGCAGTTGCTCAGCAGTTAGGCCAGTGTATAGCGGCCACAACTGTGGCATGGCTATGCATAGCGTAGCATCAGACAGCGACAACAGCAGTCGTCCTTCCTCAGCAGCAGCACTAGCCCTGTGGTTGGTCACCACGTCTCAGGAGCAGCGCGGTTTTTCTCAGCGTGTGTCGCCAGACAGCCATTATTCCCCCCGTGTTGGGGCAGCATGATGATTGCCATCAGGAAATCCAGTTTCGGAAATCAAAATGCCTTTTTGAAGGCAAATAAACAAGTCATTGAAAGTTAATAATTTTTATCAACGCAAGCAAGCATTCTGTGTTGCATCCTAGCAATTTAAATTTGTCGCACCCGTCTAATTTACTGAATGTGAAATAGCTTCTACAGTGCATGTTGTCCGGGTATCTTAATTCCCCCAATGTTAGGGCAGCTCAAAGGTTGTAATAAGCAACCGATTTTGAACAGCAAAATGCTTTTTTGAAGGCAAATAAAAAATAATTGAAGGTTAATAATTTTCTGGCATCAACACAAGCAGACATTCTGTACGGGATGCAATCAAATTCTGTTGTAGTTGTCTAATTTTTACTTTCACTTTATTTAGTAAATCCCCCACTGTAGGGGCAGCGCAAAGGCTGCGATCAGCATAACCGACATTGAATAATAAATTGCCCTGTTAGTACGCATTCACAAAAGCAGTTAGCTCGACTATGCAGAGCTAATATGAAGTCGATTCAATCAATCAGCATAAACAGAATTTCGTCGTCCCCCAGCTGCCAAGTTGCAACATGATGCAACACGCAACAGCGAGCAAACGAAATCGCTTGATGTTACAAACCGCAATAAGATACGGGTTAAAACCGTTGCGTGTGTGAGAGCACCATCGGTGTTTATTCGCTGGATACACTATCTACTGTCTACTGAGCGCAATAATCTGCTTACATGCGACACGGGGACGGGAACATTTTCTTCAACCAAGCTGCACAACACGACACAAAACATGTTGTTTTGTTGTTTCAATGAGAGTGCTATCGGTCCGGCTCGACAAGAAATCATTTTTGTGCATCCGTGCTACGAAACTGAGGAAAAACTTTAGAAACTAAAAAAAGGGGTGGAGCTTATCAAATGATCGCTCTGAGCCATGAGCTATATCATTCCACCACGTACGTAAAATAATTCATTCCTATTTTCATCCCTATATAAGAGCCTGTTTTAGTCGAAGCCGCTCATAATAGTACTGAACAGCGACAACAACAGTCTTCCCTTAGCAGCAGCGGGAGCAGAGCAATGGGTACCATTGATAGCGGATAGCGGCCACAACTGTGGCATGGCTGTGGATAAGCGTAGCAGTTTCTGCGGATCTCAGCATCGCATCGATAGCAGCTGGGCAAGCAAAAGCAGGTACAGCGGAAACCAATGGCAGCGTTTAGCGGCCATAACTGTGGCGTGGCTACGGATAGCGTTGCAGTTGCTCAGCAGTTGGGCCAGCGTATAGCGGCCACAACTGTGCCATGGCTATGCATAGCGTAGCTGTTACAGCGGGTATATCAGCATCGATAGTAGCAGGGTCAGCTGATGCAACGACACTCCCTGCACTAAAATGCTGTTTCAGTGTGGTAGCGGGAAGCATCAGCAGCAGGCTTGCATGAAGTGAATACATCAGCCAGCAACTTTCTCTAAGGCCTCTGCCATAGTAGACGCGAAAAGCGGCGCGAACCGATTCGCTCGGCTGTAGGTTAATGTACAGCTCCACTGATGGCTGGACATTAACCTACAGCCGAGCGAATCGGTTCGCGTCGCTTTTCGCATCTATTATGGCAGAGGCCTAATGGGGAAGTTGTATCATTTTGTTCAGAAGAATATTATTGTCGGTAATATTACAGAGATGCGATTGCGTAAATCCGATTTTGAATTAAAAAATTGTTCTTTTGAGAACAAATAAAACACTTATTTGAAGAGTTAATAGCTTTTGGTACCAATAGCAGTATAGTGACAGCCTCAACGGTAGATGCAGATGCAGCCGGTTCTTCCCTGAGGCTGATGTAAAGGTAAATGGGAGCAGCACGGCGAAACAGTTCGGGTTATGCTTAGACGCGCGTCATTTTTCGTTGTTGATATTCTCCACATGGAACGACGCGCTTTCGTATGATAGCGGTGGTATTAGCGGTAGATGCATTTGCCTACACTTCCTCCAGTAAAGCCGTGTCTAGTTTTCAATGTGAAAACACCTTTCTCATTGTGTTGACCGTGCGCCTTAGTCCTCACTATCAAGTTAACACAGAGATGTAAGATAAACACTACATCCTATGATAAATTGAACAATTGTCCTTATAAGGACAACAAATGAATTAATGAAGATTTAATTTTGAATTAGAATACTTCTCTCAGGAAGTTCGGCTACATAGGGATGTGAAATGAAAATCTAAAACTGAAAAAAGTGAGAAAAATTTCAAATGCTAATAAATCGGTTAGTTTCCGATGGAATTCCTTTGTTTTTGCAGCAATCGATTAGAAAATCTTCTAAGATTCCTACCAAATGCATGAAATTGCAATTTTATCATTCGAACTATTGTACTATTGAAAACTCTTAAGCCTTGTCAAAACACAAAATTCGACCTCTGATTGGTCGTTATACCGCGCTTTCCCAAGCACGGTCGGCAGAGTTATGGACCTAGTAAATTGGGAATGCATCATTTGGCCATATAACAGCTTCATCAGATAATGAACAAACATTTCATCGGATATTAAATTGAACAACTGAAATTTGAAGAACACAAATGATTATTTGAAGAGTTAATATTTTCTCGTTTTGCGCTATAATTCAAAGTTAAGTATCTTCCTCTACATGCATACTCTGATTATTATTACGTGTTTGCGTCGCTTAGTGTTTGGCTACGGTCATGCAGAACGCAAATAACGGCGCGATGCGATTCGGCAAGACGAAATCTGTTGAAATGTATAGCTCTACTTCGCCTTAAAAAGAGCTGTACATTTCACCACGGTAAGGCGAATCGCATCGCGCCGGCATTCGCGTTCTGCATAACCGTAGCCTTTGTTCCGTTCCCGTTTAATGATGTCGTATTAAATGTGCATATTACAATTCGGCAGCACTTCAACGTCTCATTTGCACAAAATTTAAAAATATTCAATGAACTTCATTCAAAATATCAGACAAAAAGAAATTACTATACTGCCAATTAACGGTCAACGTTTATTTACTAGAAAAAATGACTGACACGCAAGCAGCCGGGTTATCTTTCTTGTAAATGTGATTGTGTTCTTGTGATTTTTTCTCCCAGAAACCTATGCACCATATCATTATTTCATTATGGGTTGAGAGGATTCAAGTTTAGTCCCGGCCTGTACACTTCGTGAAGTGCACAAGTGATGAATAAACGACGATTGCATCATATTCGTTTCGTTTCCATCACTGGTTATTAGATGCAGCGGAGCAACTGATCGTTGTCCCGGACACAATACCGAGAGGTGCCATCGGGTGCAGTAACATATTTTGTTGGCACTAGTACCGGCTAGCAGTACACTTCGTACAGAGCAAAGATTTATTTTCTAATTATGTACGACAAAGGAAAATATGATATTCTACTGATGGTGATCCTCAGTGTTCTGTTGTATTAATTTCTAGTTTATAAATCCCATAAAAAGTTCTCTTTAGAACTTTGAATCATTGAGCAAGTTATACTGCCGGTACCCGCATAACTGTCCCATACTGATTTTTGTCACTTTTGAGTTATCATCGGAAATCGACTTAATTGTTATCATATCTTCCGAGAAAAATCTAAAATTGATACTTTTGTATGGAAAAACATGAAAAAAAAAACCAAGTTGTGTTTGTCCCACATTGAAAGTACCCGATTACAGTCCCACTGCATAGTGATCCATACTGAGAACATATAATCTTGCTCCAGATTAGTGTGTATCGGATAACTTCAGGCATATAGAAGTATGCCATTCAATTAACTAGACTAATGTTGTTTTTCTGTAGTACAATCTACTTTGCCGGTGATACTGCCGGTTGCTGGTTGAATGTATATGGGATGGGACAAAATATGCGAGTACATACTTTTGAAATGTACCCGCATATTTTGTCCCATACTGTTTTTTGACGTGGAACTACGTCTTTGTTTACTATACTGGGATGCATTCTGTAAAATTGGAAATGAAACTGGCAAATGTTGCGTCAGATTTCAAACGTTAATAACAGCATAACCACATGATGGATAACAATAACCAATATGTTGTTGGATAGATAAGATGTAGGACAATTTTGTAATATGCTAGTTATCACTCTAATTTCATTGCTAAGCGGTAAAATTGATAAAAAGTTTCAATAACAAATTTCCACGAACAATGAACCAATTACATGCGAGCATTTCTAGCACAGACGACGTGAATGGACACCCTCTATGCCCTGTGATATTCTCTGTATCAATATCGAAATAAAAATTGACAGAGTCTCCCCGTCCCAATAGGTCAATTTGTTTTTGCTTCCATGAGCTTAGACTAATATGATGTCTCGAAGGTAAAAATTTTCCGAAAAGTTTGAAACAATCCCCATTCTTGAACAATTTCTAAAACTGCAATGCTGCTGTTGATGGCGATTGAAAGTTTATCTCATAAATATGATTACCATAAATTACTCAACAAGAATTGTAAATTTTTGCAACGGATATTTATTTAATTTTATCTTCGATATTCACTAAATAATTGTGACCGGACAGTGTCGAAAGAGTAAATTCCTAAATATATACATTTATAGAAGAGTAAAAGCCTGCGAATGTTTGTTAATTTTTTGTTTATTTACTGAGATTCGTTTGAATCTTTTTTTACATTCCAAAATTGTTAGATGATATATTATTGTTCTAAGCTTTACCATAATAAACGTATATTAGCTGTCTTCGTAATACAGCGAGTGTAATTGTATGCAAATGAAATAAAAAAAAAAATTGTCAAGCAAAAAACAAAAATTTAATTGTGGATTGCTACGATTTTTTGCTGGAACTTGTTAATAATTTCAATAATAATTTTTTTAAATATTTTCTTATGTTTGCCAATTAATGAACCTTTGTAAGGGCTTTCATATTATTTTGAAAGTAATATCCATATTATAGATTTGATTTAATCAGAGTTAAATAAGACAAAACCATTCATTATGATAACGTAAGTATTATTGGATTTGGTTTTTGAGGATATAGAGTTAATTCTGACTTTGACGCATTACGAGAAATTCTTGGTGCTTCTTCAACAAACACGATATGTTTGTGCCTTGTCAAATACATGTTGTTTGTACAAAAAAAAATACTACAGGCATGATATCGCCAAATATAAACGTTATTTTTTCGAGTGTTGGTGAATATATTCCAAAAATTGATTTCCAGGGGAGGCTGAAAATAAAAATACGTACAGTCGCTGAGCAAACACATAGATTCTGTCTGCAGACCCTGTATAATTTGTAACAAAAAATCCCCTAATTACAGTGTTTAGTCCCACGTCACCATTTCAAACAACCCTAGGGCTGTATACCTTGTAGTATTTCTCAGGTTATATAACGTAAAGCCAATTTCACCCATGGTTTTTTGTTCTCAACGTTAAACTTGTGGTGCCATGAAACTGTTCTGGTCATTGGATTTTGGATGTAATAGCTGGAAATCAGAAAATTTACGGATAATATTAAATCGCCGTTTTCTCAACTTGTTGTTTTTCATTATGGGACAGTTATCCGGCTACCGTCAGTATATAAGTTTTCACAGCAAGTGCAAGTGATCATTTCTCTCTAATGGTTTCGCGCTAGCATTACAGCTTGCAGTTCGACAGTTGAAGTTTGTCAGTTAGTTCTACGTCAAACTAGCGGCCATGGGTTTGCAGACAACAAGCGACAAAACTTGAGCAATGCCTAGAATTCTTTTCGCAATTTATTAAAACAGACCAGTGGAAAAATTCAGTGTTACAAAGTATATAAAAAAGATATCTGTAGCTCAGTCTGATAACAAAGAATATTATAGCTATGACGGATGGAATGTTTCATTTTGATGAGTTATGTTTACTATTTAGTTATACTTTTTGGAGCTCTGATCGAGATCATCTGATTCTTTACTGTCAATATCAGTAGTTGAGTATGAACTTTCATCTAGTCTCAACTTGTCCTCGGGATACAGCCTGTAATACAAAAAATGGTTATTGAAAAATAACATATACGAAATTATTAAAAATTACCATCTTTGAATAAGATATATAATAAAAACCACGTCATCCCGGAAACATGCTATACGATGGGATGTAGGCATTGTCACGATGAACGCAAAAATGTCATCAATGAATGTATTGAAAGCTTTGTACATCAATGCTCTCCATGGGAGCGTTGCCACCGATTTAAGTTTATAGTTAATGAAGAGTTGAGGCAGCATGAACAAGAATCCGAAAGCATACACGCCATTCACAAGTGAATGTATAGTCCACGAGTACCAACTAGAAATGGAACAAAAACAATCATCTTTCATCTGATACTAAATCTTTACATTCTTCACATAATCCCATCTCAAGGGAATTATAACTACACTATTAGCGAATTTCTTTATTCCACCAGCTCACCTCATTTTGACCTGGAAGCGCCAAAACCCTTCTTTATTCGCTCGATATTGACCCAGTTTTGACCTGGCGTGCTGCCCGAAGCGCACTGTAAAATTTGTCAGCTTCAACCCACCACCGCACGTGCTTAGTTCGTAAACAATTATCTGGCATCTCTTCCTTACTTGCGTCGTAAATCGTGATGCCGTTTTTTATTGCTCGGCAGATTTGCCCTAACGCAGTGGAATAAAGAAATTCGCTATATGAAAAGTCGACACGTTACTGCCAAATGGATTCCGTTCAATTCTGTGCTAATAGATGAAACATTTCATAGCTACGTGGAATACACTTGCGTTTTAGCAAAGATGACTAAAACAAGATACCTGACTTTTGCAGTATACAGCGGAAATGCTTGTCGCTGCGCGTGAATGAAAGTCGAACTAATTTGTATACTGGTAAATTGATGATGACAGAAAGGTGGCCAAATGTGAATCAATTTTTTTTTCAATATCCTTGTATGGTCCTGCCATCTAATTTTCAATATCCTTGCTCGGTGCGGCCACCTAATTCTCAACATCCCTATACGGTGCTGCCATCTAGTTTTCATTTTCATCTGGCGGATTATGCACGATAAATTGATTTTGCTAATAACCAGTTTATTGCGCATTTAAGTCATCAGATGGCAGCACTAACCGTTGTAAGGGTGTCGTGGGCAAAACGTATGAAAAAAACTGGAAGTCATGTATCTTGTTCTAGTCATCTTTGGTTTTAGTTCACAGCACGGAATCAAGTGTCTTTAGGCCTAAACCCAATGGATACGTTGCGGTTGCGTTTGCGGCAATTTGACAGTTAGCTCATACATTTTCTGTCAAATTACCGTCAACGCAACGCAAACGTATCCATTTTGTTTGGGCCTTTACACTTCGATTTGCCATGCCATGCATACCAAAATCAATCTTCTTACACTCAGATTTTAATGCTACACGTCAAATGCCAAAACACGTCAAAATACCGTGGATTCCAATAAAAATCGATATGGGTCGGCATGATAGAATGATTGGGTTCGTTTACTGGCATTCATATGTAAAGATCATTTGGTATGAGCGTGTGTTTTTTCAGTGTACGTCTTTTGGTGTCATCCACAAACTACGTAAAGACTTTTTTTTGAAATTTTCAAACCCCCTCACTCCATAATAAGGCATAGTAAATTTTAGCATTGCCCCCCTCCCCTCTAGAAACCTTCATGTAAGATTTTCTCTTCCAGGAAAAGTTTGTTTCTAGAGAAAAAATATTTTTTAATATAGGTATAGCATATTCATCGAGAATAAAAACAAAAAAGGTTGACCAATTCAGTTAATATCATTTTAAAGTTAATAAAATTGAAAATTAAGTAAACTAAGTAAAGTACACAATAATAGGACACCTGAAAACATGTCCAATGGCAAGAGATGGCGCTTTTTCAGTGGTAGTTAAATCGAAATTTCTCCGAGTATTTTGCTCATTGACCGAGAATACAGCTATCAAATGTCTTCTATACATTTTATTCTATCTTTATGATACTTACTTTCACTAAACGCAATCTATTTTTATCAAAACACATGTTTTTCCTATCTAACTCCATTTAGTCTCACTACCATTCGTCCATGAGCCCGTTGTGTTGATTTTTACAACAGATCAAAATTAGGGTGAGAGCCGTGTGGTTGAAAGCGGATGCGCACAATACTTATTAAGGTGGTTCAAGGTTGCAAAAAGCAAGTTATCTCTTAGAAATCATCATACAAATTTGAAATGCAATACGATAAGAGGAGTCACCAGTAATTAACTTCCGATAAGTTTAGGATTTTTGAGGGCTCAAATGGAAGCAATAAAATTTTGTTTTGGATCTTTGCTATCAAGTTTAAACATTTCCATCTGACGATGAACCGCTTTAATACTCTTAGCCAAGCAACGACATTCTGGTGTGAATGAGAAAATCGATAGTTTCAGCAATTTTGTAATAGATGGCAATACACAAACAGTTGCGCTCACTGGTGTGATTCATTAGCAAAAATTAGCGCCGGTGTCCCAATCCAATGGAATATAGAAAGGTACGGAGATGGTTTGAGTCTCGGATTTAAAGGGCTTCTTTTTTTGTTAATAGTGATGACGTAGAAGTCAAAAAACAATGCCCAAAATTCAATGTTCGGTACATTTTTTTCCAGAAATTTTTACAAGTTATGACAGTCTACGGCTGTGTTTCATGCCTGCCTGCGTCGTCAAACAATGCGGAACACAATTCCAAATGGCATTTTCTTGTTTTTGAAGTTCTACGTCACAGCCCCAACACGTGCTTCTATTTACCTCTTTATCGCTACTAATACAGACAAAGGTCTTCTTCTTCCTCACCTTTGTATACCTCATTGGTCCCAATCAACTAATATTATGCATAAAGTTGAAAATTGGAGTTGTCGACTAGCGACATTCGATTTTACTCTCATACCGCACATTATACTTAACGTCGGAAGTAGTGCGCTGTATAGTGCATCTGATTTGCTATACAGCGCATTACTTCCGACGTTAAGTATAATGTACGGTATGAGAGAAAAATCGAATGTCGCTAGTCGAAAAAATTCGACTTTCTACTTGGGCGACAATAGCGAATTTCTTTATTCCACTGTATGCGGGCAAAACTGCCGAGGAATAATGAAACGTCATCGCCATTTAAGACGCAAGTAAGAAAGAGATGCCAGATGATTGTTTACAAACTTAGCACGTGCGGTGGTGGGTTGAAGCTGACAAATTTTACAGTGCGCTTCGAGCAGCACAGCAGGTCAAAACTGGGTCAAAATCGAGCGAATAAAGAAGGGTTTTGACAGCAGTTAGTGCGCTTCCAGGTCAAAACGAGGTGAGCTGGTGGAATAAAGAAATTCACTATAAGATGAATGCACTGCTTTCCCAAGGCTCAACTGTTAAGATCGCTGCGAGAAATTATTCAACTAATTAAAATTAATTTTTGTAGTTTTGTAAGTTCTTGTTTGTATTCTAAACTTTTCAATCTTACGATTTATTTCGAATCTCCCTCTCACCCTTCGTAAGCATTCGCAAGAAATTTGGATACCCCCTTTCTTTCTAAACACCTACGTAGTTTGTGAATGACCCCTATTGCAATGAGGAGCTTCAAATATTAGTTCAATTTTGCTTCAACATTTTTTTTTTAATAGTGTTAGTTTAGTTCCACAGCAATATGAACGCATAAGCCTCATCTTATTTTAAATAGGCTAAATAGACCGCGGTTCAGAGTTGCAATATTACTTTTTGAATCGGTCGGGCTACACAAAATCTTAAGTACACATACACACAATCATCATCAGATCAGTATGTGTATGTATGATCTGACAGCTCAACTAGCCAACTTTAGAACAGAATTACCCTTTTCCACGATAAGTCCATATATTGGATGTGTATTTTTTGTAGTTTGAAACCTTTAAGTGTCCAATCATGAAGTTACCTTTTTTGAGCGTGGTATAGCAAAGAATAAACCGCACCGCCAAGGCAGAGAGGATATAAAATACAACTCAAGTATTTCATAGCTTGTCTATCGAATATCCTTGTGTCATTTTCGGCTTTAGATAGAATACCAGTTTGTTCTGTTACTTGCGCCTTTCGAATGCCTCTCCAGGTCAGATTAAGCCTAAATATTTTTTTAGTTTTCCATAAATCTATAATAGTTCCCACTCCGGCGGGAATTAGTACGATAAGAGAAGTTTCTTCATCCAACAAATACAGGAATATAACTATCTGGCTGAATGCGCACCAGAGCACCGATCTCGCTGATAGTCCAACGTAATTTGTTCGTTGTTTCCAGAACAAAATGTCATTTTTAAAAGCAAGAAAGTCGAAAAGAATCTGGAAAGAAATCAAAAACGGTTTGGTTAAATGTACTAAAAAGACCGTCATTAAAATACTTATGTTCGATAATTCACGATTCAATTTGAAATAATGTTGTTTATTATTGATTGTTTTGGTTGTACACCAAGGTCGCTTTTTACGCGGTTATTTTTACGCAGATTCCGGAATTTACGCGGTTTTTATTTACGCGGACTCCGGGATCTACGCGTTTTTTTCCTTTTACGCGGCACGTATCCCCCGTGTAAAAAGCGTATATATTATTTTTCAATTCCAAAAAATTTTCTGCATTTTTTGAGTTGCAAAAAAATACTATTGTATTTTTTAAAGCAAGCGTTATCCTGTACACTTATAAAAGTAAGTATTTATCTTTTATTCAATCCTCTATTTTTACATATTAATTACCTTTGCGTTACTTATAACGTAAAACATCACAACTACTTTAGACTGCCAAAAATTGATTATATACCCTACTGCCGGTACCAGCATAACTGTCCCATATTGATTTTTGTCACTTTTGTCATTCAGTTAACTAGACTAATGTTGTTTTTCTGTAGTACAGTCAACGTTGCCGGTGATACTGCCCTGGGAGGGAGAAACGAATACTACACTCAAAACAGAGAACACCCACATATGTCGTTTTCTGATAGCGTGTAACTGTCTTCTTGCTGTAACGCATGCATGACTCAAACGAAGTTTTTAGTAACATCAAGAATACTGAATGTGCAAATTTTACAGACTAATTTGTCGAGTCTGTATTTTTTTTTAATTTGCCGTTGTATAAAAGTTTTTTTTTCAGAGATTTGAGTTTGACCGTGATAAGTGTGTTTGAAATTGTAACTAAAGCCTTAAATCCAGAGAAGAGCAAGTTTAATAATCGCAGTACGCTAGCATGATTATTACTTAAAGCCTATGAAATTTATTGTTTTCGTAAAAACAAACTAAAATATTTTGTAAAATATATGAACAAAAACTGTTTGCGATGAATATTTTTTCGAGCAACTGAAAGGTATCAGTAGTTATAACAATACTCATCGCAAAAAAATGCTTTTTTTTCCTTGGTTCAAATTGACAGTCAATGACAGCTCATTCTGGTTCATTTTGACACTCACACAACTTCGTATCCGTTACTCCCTACCAGATACTGCCGGTTGCTGGTTGATTTTATATGTGATGGTACAAAATATGCGAGTACTTTCGAAATGTACCCGCATATTTTGTCCCATATTCAGGGTGGCCACTCAAAACTCGAAATTAAATTCCCGGTTTTCTCCCGGTTTTTCCCGGTTCGTTCAAATATTTTTCCTGGTTAATTGTACTTTTGAATTCTGTAGTTTTCCATGCAGTTAAGGAATAAATAAGCGTGACTTTCGATTTGCTCTAAGTCGCTTCTTGACGTGTTCAGCCTTATTGAAATCAAGAGATATAGTATAAAATTATTTAGTCCCTAGATAAGTAATGTCGCTAGTGTGCCCATTGTATTCGAGGCAAATCATGTTGCACAAAAGATCCCAAGCACTAGAGTCGATTTGTCGCGATTCGACTTGAGAACTGCTTTGAGAATCATGATCTAGGAAACCTACCTCTATTTTGAGCCTTGTTATGGGCAAAAACCATATCCCTGTCACGAACGTCATCCCCATACATTTCGCTTGAAGCCGTTTTTCTCTGGCTCTCTGGCTCGATTACCCGTCAAAAGGCTGTCAGTGCTTGCGAAACAGCCGATTAAGCACCGTTCATGCGAGATTAACTGTTGCTGCAAGTGGTGTGAAGAAATGCAAAAAGCGAAAAACGATTGTTTTGTTTTGAACGTTTTATGGATTTTGTGCAGGACATAAATGGTCACGTTCAAACATGTTCCAACACGTTCCGGATGGCCCTACATTCAATATAGTTAGAAGCACGCAAAAAATCCGTACAGTAACACATGCGGCACAATGAACGGAGCTTAAGACCATATTTCCAACAGTAGCGCCATCATCATCGGCGGCGGCTTCAGGAAACTGTTGCCATGACATCGGTCTGGCAAAAACTGCCAAAAGAGAAAGCAGACTACACTGAACCAAATTGTTCGCACATAAATCAGACCGATGTCATGGCAACAGTTTCCTGAAGCCGCCGCCGATGATGATGGCGCTACTGATGGGAATATGGTCATAAGCTCCGTTCATTGTGCCGCATGTGTTACTGTACGGATTTTTTGCGTGCTTCTAACTATATTGAATGTAGGGCCATCCGGAACGTGTTGGAACATGTTTGAACGTGACCATTTATGTCCTGCACAAAATCCATAAAACGTTCAAAACAAAACAATCGTTTTCCGCTTTTTGCATTTCTTCACACCACTTGCAGCAACAGTTAATCTCGCATGAACGGTGCTTAATCGGCTGTTTCGCAAGCACTGACAGCCTTTTGACGGGTAATCGAGCCAGAGAGCCAGAGAAAAACGGCTTCAAGCGGAATGTATGGGGATGACGTTCGTGACAGGGATATGACATAAATGTGTTATCATTGCTTGACTTTAGCCTTTAACGATTGTATATCATTTTGGAACTTATTATCATCCTTTGCTTGCGCAATTCAAACACAACACTAAACAGTTAAAATTATTGTTATCAACTATGGGAAAGATTATGAATGAGCACATCGAAAGTGAAACGGTGTGAAACTGAATCGTAAAACAGTTCAAGTTTGTATATGATTTCCTTAACCCATTCCCGGCGGAGAGTAATTAGATTTTACCTCGAAAAATGACCATCAAACTCTTATTACTCAGCAACTACGCGTACAACTTACACAAACTTGGTTGCGTATTGTAGATTGATCTGTTCTCAAACCGTATTTAATAGTTTAATCGTTCAACATATCAAGTATAATTGTTAAGTTGTAATCCAAGTCCAGATGTCAGGTGATGCCATAAGGCATCACTCACCGGGAAAGGGTTAATGTGGCTGACATGGATGATTTTCTTTCACATATGCGCTTGAATTCATGCTGTAAATTATCGACAACTATCACTGAAAATATAAATGAAAAATTTTTCATTGATGATATTTTTTACAAGTGTGCATAGCGAATCATATCATTTAACGTGAATTATTAGAGCATCGAGTATTTCATATGACATTTTAATTTCACCCGTTTCATACTTCTGAATAATAAATTATCTAATGAACACTCGACGATTCCGGTCAGTGTAACGACGTTTGACGTTACGTTCCCAAGCAGATCAACTTTATACATAACCTGTAAAAATCCAGCGACGCCAGCGACATTACTTATCTAGGGACTAAATAATCTTAGGGACCATTCATTAATGATGTCACGCGTTTAGGGGGGGGGGGGGGTTTCAGTTATTGTGACATTTTGTGACATACGGGGGAGGGGGGGTTAGCTTGAGTGTGACATCCTATTTCAACTCAAAAAAAAATAAATAAATAAATAAAAAAGTCACATACCTAACCATTACGATATTTGCATCATTCATTTATAGTTCTACGATACCTTTTTTGCTTGAGATTTGCGTTAGATAAAATGAATAACAATTTTTTTTCACGCTAAAAAAGCATAATGTTAACTGTTTTACCGTGCATGTTCATTAGGGTGGGACAAAAAATAAATTTTAGCTTCCATGCACTTTTCGTGTTTCTTATGGGTCCCATAACAACTGTGTAACTTTTCAGATCGATCGGTGAAACGCTCGATTTGCGCCCGATTTTTAAAGTTTCCATACGATTTTATATGGGAAAATCCACTTTTTCAATACTTATTCTCTAGAGATGTCCAGTTGGCTGTTAAAAATATATCAATACATGATATTTTTAGGAAATTTTCCTGGGAAAAACTCTTCTGAAGACCGTAAGGCGCTACGATGCTTGTAGAAACAGCTATTTACCCCAAACTGATAGACATTCAATCGGCTCACCTTTGGAATTTTCCAGCAACAGTGATACAGCATGCTGCTATTGCAAACTTGCTTAAGTATGAGAAATAATTTCGCGTGGAATTAATTTTCAAAGTGTGATTTTTGCTAAAAGTATCTTCGGGGAAGCCTCCAAGATAAATTTAAGCGATATCATTTCTCGTCACATGGTTGAATTTGCAACAGCAGCATGCTGCAGCAGTATTGTTAGTAAAATTCAATGGTGAGCCGTTCGTCAGATATTCAATCAGTCTGGGGTGAATATCATTTTTCACAAGCAAGGTAGCGCCTTGCAGTCTTCAGAAGAGTTTTTCCCAGGAAAATTTCCTATAAATATCATGTATTGATATATTTTTAGGAGCCAACTGGACATCTGTATAGAAAAAGTTTTGAAAAAGTGGTTTTTCCCATATAAAATCGTATGGAAGCTTTAAAAATCGGGCGCAAATCGGGCGTTTCACCGATCGATCTGAAAAGTTACACAGTTGTTATAGGACCCATAAGAAACACGAAAAGTGCATGGGAGCGAAAAAATAACACCATCGCTATTTTCCCATATAACCGTGTCCCAGTCTAATGTTCATTTATGAATGACAGCGCAATTTCATTTATTTTTTGTGTCTCTCAATCAATACAAAAATTGTGACAAAACGTAAATAAAAATGCTTGGCTATTGTGACATGTGGAGAAGATTTGGATTGCGAATTGATTGAAGAAGGGTAACTGAATATTGATGGTCTTTCAAATATCAGCAATGATGCTGTAGTTACTGTCTCGGCCTTCTATGTCGTCGATATGCGACTCCATCAGCAGCATTCTTGGACTCAGAAGTAAACGCCTTTTATAGTTATCTTCGATAATCTTCTTTTCCTATTAGTTTCAGTTTTTCTTTCAGTAAAACCGTTCTTATTAAGAAAAAAATGCATTCCTAACAAATTTCTCGATTTTCAATCAATTATTACCAAAGAAGGGAAAGGAAGGTATAAAAACGTGACGTAATTAAGGGGGGGGGGGGGTCAAGGAAGTTGTGACAGCTTGTGACAAGGGGGAGGAGGGGAGTTAATTTTTTCAAAATTTTGCGTGACATCATTAATGGATCGTCCCTTATGATATAGTCGCAAAAAATCGAAAAATGCGACGGGTGTCACCTTTCCGAGAGGAGATGTCTACAAGTATCTTATAAACAACGCATATAATACTCATTACCGAGGAATTCTAGGCCAAATTAAGTTTGAAGGAATCGTTTTTACCTCAACCAGATAAGATTCAATATATAAAAGAGTATTTTCATAACACTTAAAACACGTTACTCCAGCAGCTCACGCATCTCCTCATCAATATCAATTTCGTGTCCTCCTCCGGCAACCTGTACTGTATCGTACACCATGCGCTGCGCTACAACGTGGCATTGCCATGCGATAGAATCAGAATCTTCTTAATAAACACAGTAAAGTTAGGAAGTTTCTTGCCAGAAGCAGCTATCAGATCTCTACAAAAAGTATCAAGGTAGGAAGTCAGCAATGTCTTCGTCGAATGCATACTCAATAGTTGTGAATATTCTTGGCGACATCTATCAGCTACAGTTCCCGCGAGATTATCGTTGTGAACCATTTGCTCTAGGCAAAATTCGAGCCATTTGAATGCTACTTCCGGGGAGCTTACCTTGGTCAAGTTTGCTTCCAAGAGGAAGATGAATAAAAATAAAAACTGTTTTATGCACTGTAAGATATGTCAGCCATCTTTTCCGGGTCACAGGACTAGTCTTTTTTTGGTTAAGTATTCGAGAAAACTTACTTAAGAAATTTTAGTCTTGTGATCGCCATGAGATGGCTGACAAAAAATGGGTTTGTATGGCACAATCCTACCCCCATTGACACAATCTCAGCCCGGCTTGTAATGTTCAGTGAAATTCCCGGTTTTTTCCCGGTTTTTCCCGGTTCCAAACGATTTCAGGTTTTTTCCCGGTTCTCCCGGTTTTCCCGGTTGGGTGGCCACCCTGCATATTGTTTTTTTTTTCAAGTTAGAAAACGTAAAACCAATTCAATCCATGGTTTTCTGTTCTCAACGTTAAACTTGTGGTGTCATGAAACTGTTCTTATCATTGGTTTTGGACGTAATGTCTTAAAATAGCTGTAAATCAGAAAATTTACGGATAATATTAAATCGCCGTTTCCTCAACTTGTTGTTTTTCGTTATGAGACAATTATCCGGGTACCGGCTGCCTAGTAGCATTCTAATTTCTTTGTTTTTTTTTTATATCAGATTCATTTTTTAAAGCTGGCTCCAGGCTAGTTCAAATTTTGGCTACTCCTAAACTATCAGCCTTTTTTAAGTGGGGGTTCGCAAATAGATTGCTAATTTGTAGAGATGCACCGAATAGCACTATTCGGCCTTCGGCTGAATACCGAATAATCTTTTTTCCATTATTCGGTGAGATGAATATTCGGCCGTAAATTCGGCTGGACACAACGTTGATCGTATGATAACAAAATAACCAAAAGGTCATTGTTTGAAGTTTAAATTGTTTCTTTCGCTTTCAACTGTTCATGTACGAAAATGATTGAAAATTGTCCGAACTATTGCACAAGAAATAATTAATTTTGCGCCTATGGAATGAGACACGCTAATCCGTGGTGCACCTACTTTTGTCCTTATTTGAGTTGTCGTTCAAAAATAATATTTTTAAGGATTATGGTTAACACAATTTAAAAGTTTGTGTTACAACTACATTTTAAGTGTTTTTGTAAAGCAAGCAGTGCTTGCAAATGTATAAAATGAGAGAAATGAACGAGAACTGAGGATGTGACTTTATGTCAGGAAAAATATACCTCATCCAGAAAAGACATGAACTATTGTGTGGAGATTGCGGTTCGTGTTTCGTTTTAATGAGATATATTTCTTTCTAAGCTCAAGTTACATCTTCAGTTTTCATTTACCCCCGTTCATAAAACTTTGCACTATACTTTTATATTATTTTCTGATAAACATTGGCCACTATTCGGCTCATTCGGCCTATCCGGCCGAATAGTAAACTTACTATTCGGCGAGCCGAATATTCGGCAAAGTCCAATTTTTGCTGATATTCGGCCGAATATTCGGTGCATCTCTACTAATTTGTCTCCGAGTACGATACTTTACTGTTTCTAGTTTTTTTTTTTGAGAATAAAAAGATGAAAGCACGACATGACTTTACGCGAAGTCTACTTGTACAGACATAAAAATGCTCAAATTGAGGATTGTGGGAATTCTATTAACACAGTACATGACCAGTGAACAGAAATTAAACATATTTAATGGATGTGAGTTTGATTTTCAGAGTATTTTTTGTTTGTTAGGGAATTAGAATTACGTTGTCCATTGATGTGAACTTTTGTAATAATTGTAATTTCAGAGTATATTACAAATACGTATTTAAACTATAGCTATGAAGTGGATTAGGTGCATTAATGGCCGTGATCACCTAGTGTTTAGGACCCTACATTTTGTCTTTCTTCGCATGATCAGCAGATCAGAATTTTATTAGAATATTTCTATCAATTTGAACTAAAATTCACACAGTATGTGAATTGGATAATTTAATTATCACAGAAAGCATTTTGCATAAAATGAAATGAATGTGTCGAATCATCATTTATAATTTCAAAGTTGTTTTTGATAAAAACTGATTTCTAACCTGACCTGTAGTATTAGGGAAATGTTCACAATTGTGGCAAACGTAAAGGTTACTAATTACGATCGATTAGATTACAAGTAACTCAAACAAATGCTATACTTACATGTACAGTTCCAACGAAAATTGTTCCACAAAGGAGATACAAATTGGTGTCAGAAAATATTCCTTTAACTTCGTCAAGATCTTTTTTCGAAAAACCCATTTGCGGTAAAGTCTGTAGTGCGTGTTGAACGTGTGCTAAAAGTTTTAGTTGTCCAACACCAACTGGGCTATAGTTGAGCTCCAATGTAAAGTTTTTCATTTCGGGTGCAACTTCCTCTAAATCACGCTGTCGGGTTTTAAGAAAATCGAGTAAAAGTATTGGAAGAAACTGATTTTTGTAGTTGACACGAATATGTGTCGCCAGTTCTGGTGGTACATCGGCTGCTGACATTTCAAAATGCTCCGTCATAATATTTAGAAATACCTTGGTTCGTATATGTGTTACGGGGGTTTGAAAGTTTAGGTTTTGGATACTTCTCTGTCCCTGAAAAGATACAATTAAATTAAACTCTTTTATAATACGTAAATAGGCAAACTTAGAAATTGTGTTAAAGTTAACCTTTTTTTGTTTTTATCAGCGTTTACAGCAGTTGGACAAATTTTTAAACAAAAAATACGAACAATTATCCGCCGCCTTCCGACTCCGACACCCTGACGAAGCAAGTGCACCAGCTTTCTGATTTGGTTGAGGCTTTAAATAAAAAAGTAGATGATTTTGTGTGCCAAACCGATTGCTCAACTGTTGGAGGTGAACCGAAAATTATTCAGTGGCCCAAAGTAGGAGCTAAACGCCGTCGTAAGGAGCCTGAGCACATATTATTACCTACCAGTGATCGTGGCACGAAATCAATCAACATCAGTGATCTCTCGGTCTCGTTCATTGCTGTTGCTGCACCGCCGCCAAAGTTCTGGCTTTATTTATCCGGCTTTCAACCAATGATTACAAATGATGACGTGAATAAAATTATCGGAAGATGTTTGGATTTGACCGACCCAGTGGATATCATTCGTCTTGTTCCAAAGGGAATGGATGTTTCAAACATGACATTCGTTTCCTTTAAAATTGGTCTGGATCCAGCTTTAAAGGACAAATCTTTAGATACCGCTACTTGGCCGATTGGAATTAGATTCAGAGAATTCATCGGCCAGTCAAAAAACTCCACCCAGTAAGCTGCAGCTCCAACTATGACGCATCCTGCACGACTGCACAGAATGCCGACAATTTTGCCTTTCTGCGATGTTATACGGATGGTGGGAACCTTCAGGTTCCCGCCAAAGGCGAGTATCTTATTTTAACAAACAACGACCCAACACTAAATTGTTGCACGTTGCAGCGTACTTCTCCCGACGACAACGATGCCATTTGGATTTTCTATCAGAACGTCCGCGGCCTACGCACTAAAATTGACGACTTGTTCCTGGCTGCTAGCGAATGTTCTTACGATGTCATCATTTTGACGGAAACTGGACTAAACAATGACATTAACGACCTTCAGCTTTTTGGTTCTGCATACAATGTGTTCCGGTGTGATCGTAGCCCTCAAAATAGTTGTAAATCTCGTCTTGGAGGTGTGCTTGTTGCTGTTGCTCAATGTAATACTAGTAAAACTATATGTACAACTAACGGACAAAGCTTGGAACAGATTTGTGTGTCTTCCGTCGTCAAAGGCAAAAAGCTGCTTATTTGTGCAGTGTATATTCCGCCAGACAGGAGCAGCGACATCTGCACTATGAATGACCACTTAGCAACTATTGACGAAATTAGAACGAATTCTACTCTAGAAGATATGATTCTCGTTTGTGGTGACTACAATCAACCACGCATGCAATGGATGAGTGGCATTGACGGTATTTATTGTAGTAATGGAAACCAACTTCCTCAATCAAGTAGTATTTTACTAGATGGCATGGATTTCATGAATTTAAGCCAGGCAAATATCGTACGCAACCGCCTGAATCGTACACTTGATTTGGTTTTCTGCACTTTTGAGCAAAAGTTAAGTGTCAATGTTTGCCCCGTTCCGCTCTTACCTATCGACAGTCACCACCCACCGTTAGAGATGTCTTTGCCCGCCGTCACTGATGGTATCGCACCGATTGTTGCCAATGCTGAGCGAACGCTTAATTACCGTAGGATCAATTTTGCTGCTTTACTTGCGTACTTGTCAACGGTGAATTGGGATCTGCTTTTTGCTTCTAGTGACGTTGATGATATGGCTGATAAGTTTAGTGACGAAATATGCTCGTGGCTGCTGACAAATGTAGCAACCAAACGTGCTGCAGCTTCGCCTGCGTGGAGTACACCGGGATTACGTAAACTAAAACGTGAGCGTAACGCATGTCAACGTAGATTGCGGCGCCATCGAACACTCGAACACAAGTATAATTTTCAGGTAGCCAGTAACGCTTACCGTCGAGTTAACGCTGCACTCTATAAGTCGTACGTCCTGAGAATTCAATCGAGTCTTCGGCGCAATCCCAAAGGTTTTTGGAACTTTGAAAATTCCAAACGGAATACTTCTTCGATCCCATCGAGTGTTTTCCTCGACGAAGAAACCGCCTCGACTGCTGCAACCACATGTAACCATTTTGCTAGACATTTTGCTTCGGTCTTCAACTCAGGTTGTACATCTCAGCAGGAGGCCGAGTACGCTGCCTCTGACGTCCCACCTGATTTGGTCGATTTACGATCTTTCGTCATTACAAATGAAATGGTTGTTGAAGCAGCGAAGAAATTGAAGTGCTCCTATTCACCTGGTCCAGATGGAGTTCCAGCTGTGGTTTTGACCCGTTGTATAGCTGCATTAGTAGATCCACTGTGGGGATCCAATGAGGGAAAGTTTCCACTTTTGTGGAAGCAGTCCTACATGTTTCCTGTATACAAAAATGGCGATCGTAGAAACGTGTCAAACTACCGTGGAATAACAAGTCTCTCTGCTGCATCAAAACTTTTCGAGATTATTGTGTGCGGCGTACTGTTAGAGCGAACTAAAAATTACATCTCTTTTGATCAGCATGGTTTTATGCCCGGCCGATCGGTGGCTAGTAATTTACTGCAATTCACTTCCACCTGTATTGCGACCATGGAAATGAAGGCTTAGATGGATGTGATATATACCGACTTGAAAGCCGCTTTCGACAAGATTGACCATCGAATATTGCTCTGTAAACTCTCTCGACTCGGTGCCTCAAGTAAACTAGTTTCATGGTTTGAATCGTACCTTTCGGATAGAGCACTGCGAGTTAAAATTGATTCCTGCACTTCGGAACCTTTCACTAATGCGTCAGGGATTCCTCAAGGAAGCAACCTGGGTCCACTGCTTTTCATACTATTTTTTAACGATGCCGCCCTATTGCTTGAGACTAACTGTAAACTGATTTATGCGGATGACCTGAAACTTTATTTCGTAGTGCGTTCCGTGAAGGACTGTGAACGTCTACAATTATTACTCAATATTTTTGCTAGTTGGTGTCAAAGAAATAAGCTAACTCTAAGTATTGGCAAATGTGTAGTAATTACATTTCATCGCATCTCCAAGCCTATTGAGTTTGCGTATGAAATTGATGGCGTTACACTAACGAGAGTAGATCAGGTAAACGAGCTTGGCATCCTGCTAGATACGAAATTGACGTTTGACCTTCATCGCTCAGCGGTTATATCCAAAGCGAGTCGTCAACTAGGATTTATCTCGAAAATAGCTAAGGATTTTTCCGATCCCCACTGCTTTAAGGCACTATATTGTGCTCTAGTTCGTCCTCTTTTGGATACTGCTGCTGTTGTATGGTGTCCACATCAAACCTCGTGGAGTATAAGAATCGAGCGCATACAGAAACGTTTCCTCAGACTGGCTCTAAAAGATTTACCATGGCGCAATCCATCGGAACTTCCTTCGTATCCTGACCGATGTCTACTCCTGGGTTTAGATACGCTGCAACGACGACGATCAATTCAGCAAGCGCTTCTTATTGGAAAGCTTCTCAACGGAGAAATCGACTCACCTTGGCTGCTTTCGCTGCTTGATTTGCGAGCACCGCAGAGAACGTTGCGCAACGATTCGTTACTTGTGCCTAGATTTCATCGAACATCTTATGGTTATAATGAACCAGTCGCCGCGTGCATTCGTGCCTTTTCATTAGTTGAAGACTTATTTTTATTTAACGAACCTATCCATCGATTCAAAAATAGGCTAATTAGTTCGACTTTGCTGTAATTTAGTTAAGGTTTTCAATTCATTGAGACTTAGTGTCAGATGAATTTAATCACAAATAAACAATAAACAATAAAATAGGAATTTAGTTCACTTGTGTATCATGATGAAGACACATCAATGAGCGCAACTACTTTAGTAATAAAAGAGGTAACTAGGGTAAAGGAGGCAGGCCCGGATTTGAAGGGGGGGGGATCAAACGGGCAAATGCCCCGGGCACCCGATTGAAGAGGCCCCCTATCCAAGGGCGACCTTTTTCTTGCTCGTCACCTTCCTGAACGTTACCTCTAAATGTTTTAAGAAGAGGGGGCCACACAAACAAATTAGCCCCAGGCCCTCAGCGTCTAAATCCGGCCCTGAAAGGAGGGTATTATCAGCAGTGATTAAAAAAAAATCTAACGGGTTAGGAACAACCTACGAAGCTATTTTTTTGCATGATACTTCTTCTCATCTCAATGTACCATACTGTTCCTAACCACTGAGATTCTATTTCAATCACTGCCGAAAATACCCTCCCTTACCATAGTACACTGGAAATTGAATCTATAGATTAGTAAAATTAACTAACTGTCGACTATGACGTTCATAAAACTTGTAAGCGTTTGAAGGTTATTGAGATTTTTTTTTGTATATATTCGTTTTATTTTGTTTGTTTTAATTGGGAAGTGTTTGTTTATGTGGATGTTACCCTCCCGACGCCCATGCCACCCAACGATTGACGTATGAACGCAGCCACCCACCCATGAGGTTAGTGTATCCTGCCACCAGGAGATGGGCGGAATGGAGCCGCGATGGAGAGAGAACTAAATAGGATCTGGCGGGAGAGAGCTGCTTATTTACTTGGCGAGGGCAATGACCGCTGGCGTAGGGCAATAACCTGTTGATCCTATCGAGAATCGAGTCTTGATCACTCTTAGAATGTCGATTGATCGAAGCAGACCGTGAAGAAGCTAGTTAAAAGAGTAATTAAAACAGTGGACAGCAGAGCAGAGAGTGAAGTTTGTGGACAACAGAACCCCGAAGTTGAATTTGGAAAACCACGTAGGTTCGGTTTGGAAAAACCACAGCTGCTTTGGGAAAACCGTCGGAAAGCTCATCGTCCAGGATCAGGCCGGATTCCAACACACCGCCAGTTCTACGCTACAGTGTTCACCAGCGAGGGCGACAAAGGTCGCGGAATTGTCGCGGTGGTTGGCGGCAAAGGTGGAGGATATCGCGTCAGCCGGTTGCGGATTGGTGGCGAAAGGTGGAGGAAGCACAGGAAGAAAGGGGCCCCGAAAAGGAGAAGAAAAGGTTAGATAGAATATAAGAAAGTGGGAGGCCAGGATTGCGAGAATAAAAGAATTGTAATTAGCCAAATACGTGTTTACATCGGCTTTTCAAGCATTTCCCAGACAACCCGCGGAAATTAAGGATAAGCGTGCCGACCCTGAGGCATTTTGTTCAGGGAGTCTCACCAACGCTCACGGTTGAGTCTACTGGCAACTTACAAACTCTAAAGTTCTTCAAAGTAAAATGAGGGTAACGATGTTTAAAAATTAAAGTCTTTAAACTTTTAACTTGTTAAAACCTACACAGCCCCTTTTTTATAAATAAAGGGGGTTTGTTAGTACACAGTGTGATACTTTCCGATAGTTAAATCACCCGAATAAAACAAATCAATTTCCATGAATCTAAAAGCACGCTCTTTATTGCCTTAGTCTTCTCACTCCGTGCCAGGACCGTATTCAGGCACCACACACAGTACCAAAAATGAAATTTCAACTAATACAAATGAAAGCACATAACGCTTTCTAGCACATAAAGTGCAAAACATATACAGTTTCACACCATTGATAACGCCAGTACAGAATCGTTTTAAACCATGTAAATTTGTACGTTAAGTGACATAAACTTCAAGATTTGAACATGAATATGCATGCAAATTAACAATATATTCATTTACATTGCATGTGAATATTATGCTACACGGAACATTACATGATTTCTAATGCTCCATTTATGTGTATTTAAACAAAGCTTAAGTATTTATAATAAATATTATTGAATGATAAGTTTGTGTGGTCAATAACTGTGACTTCTCATTACTATTAGTATACAGCAGCGGTTCTCAATCTCTTTTGTCCGCGTACCCCTTGGTGATATTTCCTAAATCAATTGTACCCTCTGGCTTGGAATGTTCTCGCAGAGTGGGAGAGGGTAGTGGTAGATCATGTTGTGGTAGTCTACTTTAGATTTAAAATTGAACTGTGATTTGTTTGATTGCTACAGTCATGTTTTAAGATCAAGTTTGAACAACAAATAAAGTATTATAAAAAAAATTGCTTTGTCCGCCATTACTGATTTTTCTTTTGCGTACCCCCAAAAGGTTCTCGCGTTTCCTTAGGGGTACGCGTACCCCAGGTTGAGAACTGCACTATACAGCACTATATGGCTGGTGTTAACTACTTGATTGCCAACTGAAATAAGACAGTTCAATTAACTAGTATTTTCCACAAGTGTTTTTAATTCTGAATAGTGGAATTAAATAAAAGGGATAACACAATAGCATAACACAAACGAATGTATATTGCATGCAACTCAAGCACAGTGAACATAGCTTGCACGCAATCAAGCAAACAAAGGCAGTCACGGTTTCGTTTATTGATATCTGTTTCGCGTTAAACATCTTATCGAACATAATGTTTTCAAGATGGAAGAAACTTAAATAAATGATCAGCTGTTAGAATTTTAACCAACCATTTCATACCTTTTTTTTGATTTGTTGATTAAAGCCAAAGTTCATTAGTTGAACTTACAAACCAGGGTACATGATTATCAACTGTCTCGATATGGCGATTTCTGGGTGGTTATTAAAGACTAACCCTACCAGAGATGATGAAAGTAACACTAGGAGGCGAAGCAGACCTTCAAAAAAGTGTTAAATACGACAATAACACTAACAAAGCACTTAACGAAAGCCAAAGTGAAAATTTCAACATTGATGCATAATGAAGCGCTCATGGATGAATAATTTGCACATTGAATGGGCCCTCCCGGTCGACAGGATGTCGATGAAAATGCTCAATCGTGATAGTTTAAATAGTTTGTTTGACACGACGCGAAACATCTTATGCTTTATTAAGCCGAATAAAAATGCTTAATCGTGATATGCATATCAATTTCCAAATCGGACGAATAATGTTCGAAAAAGCCACCAAACCACAGATTCCAAGGTTGAGTTAGAAGGGAAGCATGACAATTGGGTCCTAAAGCTATACCAGTTTTTATATATCATTTGAGAAAGCCGCGTTCTATGAGCAAAACGTGATTTTTTATCAAATGTTTATCGTTTTCCTACGATTTTCAAACAAAGAATCAAAAACTGCTCGTAATGTCGTAAAGGACATTTTGCCCATGTACGGTATATGGGAGAACATTTTTTTAAAATCACTTTTTGTTCAAAAAATTACACTCTTTCAGTTAATATATAAAAATCAGGAAACCGTGTAAAACTTTAAAACCCAATTCTGGGTAGTTTATTAAAACCAATCGCACAAAGTTAGAGGGCAATATCAAGGGCACCAGGACTGCTTATTGTATTGTATTGAATTAACTCAAGGTTAATTCTCTCTTTACCAAGGTTACTCTAGGGCAGCATAGGTTTGGATGCAAAAAAACTTTAGAAATATTTACCAATCCTATTCCAAATGCATAGATATGTTCTTGAACAATGAGTATATTGTTTAAGAATATATTTATGCATTTTGAGTAGCATTGATAAGTATTTCGAAGGACTGTAGTGTCCCAGAGTAACCATGGTAAAGAGAGGGTTATAAATATATAGAATTCATCTCATTTTAGAGGCATGTCATGCCTTTTATTAGGACTTTCTGGCAAACCTGTCAACGCTGCAAGTCGTTTTAAAATAAAATAAGTTTGGGAACTATTTCAATCAGGACCTTCGCCATGCCAAGGGATTCAGTGTTCTGTATCTATGGTTCATATATGCGAATCTAGAACCTAATTCAGAAACCTTGGGTAACGATAATATTATTCTAGGAATTTCTACATTGAAATGTAAGCTTCTTCACGATTATACACAATAAACTAATAAACTGTCCAAGAGCAGCAACGCTTATTTGGGAAAAATTTAACATTCAATTCGTTACTGAATACATCAATTGATATCGTGCCAGATCGACATTGCTTCGACTTATTTTTCGGCAGATCCTTGCCAAATACTTCTAAAGCTGTTCGAATCGCTTGCAGCTGACTTATCTATGATTGAAAACGCCTCGAACGAATGGTATAAAAGCAAGATACGTGTGTCCTACATGAGTTGAAGCCGTGGGACGTTAAACAGCATTTTAACAGCTGCTTCAAAAGAAGTCAAGAAAGGGATTTTTGCATCGAGTAGTAACTGGTGACAGAAAGTCGATGCGGTATGACAATACATTCGTAGGGTTTGCCCGGTCCTACATCTACATCGACCCAAGCATAAAGTTCCTCATTTGATTCTGTTTGGGTGTGATGCATTAGTCTAGTGAGATAGTTTTTTTTGTTAGCTGTATGAATTTTGACGTAGAACTACGTCTCTCAGGAAGTTCGGCTACATAGTAGTGCTGGGACTTTTAACCGGATATATCCGTGATCCGGTTATCCGAAGCCTCGGATCACGGATGTGTAAACGAATACTATTCGGATGTCCGGATATCCGGATACGGATAATCGAATAGTCGGATATCCGGATATACTATCCGGATATCCGGATTTTTTTTCTGCTGCCTAAAACCCGTTCAAACGAAATGTAACGCGAAAAATGGCTTTTTCCACAATCCCCCATCCCCTCGTAAGTAATTATTTACGGAATTCTCATTAAACTATGTTCGGATACAATATCCGGATATCCGGATATCCGACTGTCCGAAAATCCGGATATCCTGTCGGATAATATCCAGATATCGGGTTGATCCGGATTTTGGATATTTGACGGATATCCGAGGTCGGATATCCGGATATTTTAATCCGGATAGTCCCAGCACTACTACATAGGGATGTGAAATGAAAATCTAGTACCGGAAAAGTAAAAAATATGTCCAATTTCAAATGCTAATAAATCGGTTAGTTTTAGGTGGATTTCCCTCGTTCTTGCAGCAATAGATTGGAAAATCTTCTAAGATTCTTCCCAAATGCAGAACATTGTATCTCTGATTTGTCGTTATATCATTGCTTCCCAAGCATGGTCGACAGGATCATACACATTGCAATTTAAAATGTGCTATTTGGCCTATATAAGAGCCTGTTTCAGCCGAAGCCGCTCATAATAGTTCTAGATAGCGACAACAGCAGTCCTTCCATAGCAGTGCAGCGGATACCAATAGCAGCGGATAGCGGCCATAGCTGTGGCAAGGCAACAGAGAGCGCAGCAGTTGCAGCTGGTATCAGCATCGATAGTAGCAGGGTCAGCTGATGCAGGGCCAGCGAATACCAATGGCAGCGTATAGCGGCCACAGCTCTGGCAACGGATAGCGGCAGCCAGAGATGCCAGATATACAGACAAATCTGTAGTATACAGACTTTCTGTGTAGCGATACAGACACGCATAAGCCTACAGATTTTATACAGACATTTAGTATAATACAGATATTACACAGATATCTGATATTCTACATAATCGTTTTTCCAGTATACACAAAAAAAACGAACACAAAAACCGAGAGTCACTGTAGCCGTTGATGGAAAAAGTGAACTACGAACTGAACACTTTGCTGAATATATTAATCTTGCGTCTTTGAGAGTGAAAACTTGACAACGGGACTCTAGTCAGGCTATAGAGTTTTCACCGGCTCCGTGGGCACAATAGGCAATACTCAGCCTGCTTCTGCCCCTGTAACAAACAGCTGATTGTCTCGATCGATTGCCATGCAGGTTATATTGGTGAAAAGACCGTTTGTTCTATTCGGAGCAATATCCAACGTTGAAGAATTACTTAAAATATTCCAAATCTTGAAGGTACAATTTTAATAACCGCGGGACTTCTGCCATCATGTGTCAGTTTAGCTACATTACGACGAACGACGATTTGTATCACGGGAAAGACTTACTTCTATGTGTTACTAGGATTTGAAAGTTAAATTAGTTATCGATTAATCGACCAACTATGATAGACTCGAAAAAGAACAATCAAAACAAGAAATAAAACAAGTTGCCTCATTTTGACAACACACCAACGTTCTGGGAAGCTGGCGTTCAAAATTTTGGAACAGTTATAAATTTGACTTCATTTTCATGACTCAGAACACACTGAATTATCTATTCCTTTAGTAATAAGCACAACACCCGAACAGTTTTTAATATCTGCATAATAATTAGGTTATCGCATAATCAAACCTCAAAAATTATCAAGCCTAATATGACATGCAACTGTTTTATTAGGAATGGTCAATTTCGATTGATCCGATTGGCCATTATATGATTGCTTTCCCAAGCACGGTCGACAGAATTGAAGTCCTAGTAATTCGGAATGTACTATTTGGCCTATATTTAAGCCTCGTTCAGCTGAAACTACTCATATTAGTTCTAGACAGCGGATACAACAATCCTCACTTAAGAGCAGCAGCTGTGGCAGCAGATAGCATCAGCAGCAACAGTGATATCAGTAGCGAAATTGGGGCCAGCTGGTGCAGCGGCACTTCCTCTATTAGAAGCTACCTTTGTGTAGTAGCGAGCAGCATCAGTAGTAGGTACATTAGCCGACATTTTCTGTAATGAAAAGTTGCCGTATTTTGACAACATGGGTCGTATGGGTCGTAAAATTTTCAGTGTGAAAATCGCTTTCAACTGTGTTATCAGAAAAATACCTCAATTTCCTCTGTCGGGGTAGCACACAGATGTGATCAACATTATATCTGTTATGAAATTGAACAACAACAGTCCTTATAAGAACAATAAACAAATTTTCTAAGATTATATATTTTCTCGTTTTGCGTTGGAATTAAAAGTAAAATGTTATTTTAATCTGCATGCACTATGGCTGTTGAAACTTGTTTGCGTTGCATAGTGGTTGTTTCATTCCTGTTCAGTGATGTATGTGCAAACTAAAATACGGTAGCACTTCTACTCCTCTTTTGCACAAAATTTTAAAAATATGTAATACAAGTAATGCAACAAGCAACCTTATGTAGTTCTACGTCAACCTTGCGGTCGTGGCTTTGCATACAACCCTTGTGATTTTTTGAATTTCCCTTTATCCCCGTTGTCGAAAAAAAAAAACATATATAAAATAAAAAAAAGAACTTGCTTTAAATTATCAACCAAAACAAGTTGACAGAGATTTGCGAACTTACCGTTTGATCTAACAAATGAAACGTTGAAGTTTTAGGTATATCGTATTCCGTTAGGCATACTTTTAATGTTACTGTAGCACCTTGTTTAGGAAAAGATTTCCATTCGATGTTTTCACTATCCTTGACTAATACAGCATGTAAATACATCGTCCCGTTTCTTCTGGTTTTAGATGGGATTTCTATCAGAATTGACCTACAAGAAAAGTGATGAAACATGAAAAGCAATTCCAATAAAAACTCTGGGAAATTTTTTATGTCACTAGTTCTACTTCAATAGTGACATCGGAACATGCACATCATTCGCCTGATCGGATTTCCGCCTACGAGTTCACTACACATAAGAACACTGTATTCTCATTATTTGATCATTTTCCTAAAATGTGAAATGGTGACGTAGGACTAAACACTGAATCAAAAGGAATTTCAGAGTTCCAAAGGTTGCAGAGTCCGCAGGTAGAATAAATTCGTTTGTTCAGTAGTTTACGTATTTTAATTTTCATTTTTTCGTTAACTTTTTTTAGAAATATATTCAACAACACTCGAAATAACTTCGTTTAAATTTGCCTGTAGTGTTTTGTTTTTGTTCAAACAACATGTATTTGACACGGCACAAACGTAGGTATTGCTGTTGTTGAATAAGCATCAAGAATTTCTCTTAAGGGGCCGTTCCTAAACCACGTGGTCATATTTTGATCCCTTTTTACCCCCCCTACCCCCCCGTGTTCTTTCGTGGTCTTTTGGCCAACCCCCCTCCCCCCTTGCGACTTTAACCACGTGGTCTTTTCATTTGTCTAGTGCCAAAAATTCGCTTGAATTTGTTGAATTTTTATTTTCAAACATTCGGTACATTCTATATTTCTAAAATGCAAAAGCTTTTGCTCTTGACTTGGTGGCAACAATAAATTATAAGTCAGAAAAAAAGACCACGTGGTCATTTCGTTAACCCCCCCACCCCCATGCGTGGTCTTTCGTGGTCTTTTGACAAACCCCCCCGTCCCCCTCTTTATGACCACGTGGTTTAGGAACGGTCTCTAATGCGTCTAAATCAGAATTTATTTTATTTCCTCAAAAACTAATCTAACCATACTTAAGTTATAATAATGAATGGTTTTGTCTCATCTAACTCTGATTAAATCAAACTTATTATATGAGTCTTACACTGAAAATATTTCCGAAGTCGTTACTTGAGGATATGTTAAATATTGTAAAATCATATACCAACATGTTCCAGCAAAAAATCGAAGCAATTACAACGAAGTTACAGTTCAAAAAGATTTATTTTTTGTTTGATAAGTTTTTTCCATTTGCCAACAATAACATTCACTGTCTCCCAGATGGTCTCGAGGTACGATGCTGGTCTAACAAGCCAGTCGTCGTAGGTTCGAGTCTCGGCTCGGGAGAGACTGTTTGTGTCAGTAGGATCGTAGCGCTAGCCTCGCAATTGTTCTATACACTTAACAGTTGGCTGCGAAGTCTGTGTAAAATAAACAGAAGGTCGAGTTCCGAATCGGAATGTAATACCAAGGCTTTGCTTTTTTGCCAGGAATCAAATGGATGAGCAGAAATCTATATATGCTGAAATAATTGACTTGTACAATTGAATTTTACTACTAACAGTCAATTCATTCTTTAACCGGCACAAGACACCGTATTTTTTGGCCATTTTTTATGACATTATCAATATGAGACTTGAAAGTTAATTCTGTTATCAATAACTACTCCAAGATACTTTATTTCGTTCACGCGATCAATCGTCTCACCATCAATTTCAATATTTACGTCTAGACTGGAGTTGGCTGCAGAAATTATCAAGTACTTTGTCTTACTAATGTTTAACTTTAGTTGCTTGAATTTTAACCAATTCGCTAGATAATGTAAATCTTGGTTTAGAAGTGCTACAACATCAAGCGGATGCTTCGCTGCAATGAACAGAACAATTTCATCAGCGAATAAGTTAATATCACAGAACCGTAAGACTCGATTCATGTCATTATTATTATTATTATTATTATTATTATTATTATTATTATTATTTATTTCATAATTCATCCGACTAAAGTCTTAATGAATAAATTTCAAAATAAAAGTATATGGCTGGGAAAAGCCACCTTGGAAGGCCGAGAAGGCAACTTTCAAGCTGGCATAAAAACTCAGCATCTTTTGAGGACAATACATAGCATAGTACAAGCGTAAAATAACATAGAAACAAACAATTTAAAAAATTCATAATGTACAATAAATTACTAAAAATTAAAACTATCGTTGAGTTGATTGAAGAGCAGAGCCATTCGGCGAACAGGCTCGTGAAGGCCGTAGTTCGTACGGTGTGCATTCGTTTGCAGTAGATTCTGGTTTTTTCGAGGACGAAGAGGACAATACAGTTGCAGCAAAGTCAAGATAGCTGGACAATCGTACCGGCCTGTCAGAATGTTGTGTGTAGTTTTGGCAATTATTTCCTTACGGCGCTGCTCAAGGGGTGAGACTGCAACCAACAAGCAAAGGTTTTCGTAAGGTGGTAGATGATCAGGATCTCTCCATGGCAATGTACGACAGATCTTTCTAACGAAAAGTTTTTGAACTCGTTCAATTCTTTGGATCCATAAATCATAGTGCGGGTCCCATACAGCGCACGCAGTTTCCAAAATTGAGCGCACCAAGGAACAGTAGAGAGTTCGCAAGGTACCGTAGTCAGTAAACTCTTGGCCAATTTTAAATATTAGACCAAGCTGGCGATTAGCTTTGAAGATTATCATCGAGAGATGTTGCCTAAATGTTAATTGAGTGTCCAACAAAACACCCAAATCGGAGACAGTGTCGCTACGTTGTAAACTTGAGCCAGCAATGCGATAGTTGAACAACACAGGTTGCTTTTTGCGCTGGAAACTAATCACAGTACACTTAGGAATGCTCAGCAACATGTAATTACGATGGCACCAGTCACTAAACAAGTCAATCAGCGATTGAAGCCTATGGCAATCTACAAGAGATTCGATGAGTTTAAAAATTTTAGTATCATCCGCGTACAGCAATCGTGTGCCAGGTGGTAGAACTTTAGTAACATCATTGATAAACAGCGAAAAGAGTAGCGGTCCAAGTATGCTACCCTGGGGAACACCGGAACTGTTACTGAACCAAATCGACTGCGACTTTCCCAGCTTGACAGCGATCTTACGATTTCGTAGGTAGGAATCTAGCCATTCCACCAATCCAGTTGCAACTCCAAGCTTGTCAAGTTTTGCACAAAGTAGCCCATGATCCACACGATCAAAAGAGGAATTTAGGTCCGTGTAAACAGCATCGACCTGAAGGGACCGGTCCATACCACGGAGGCAGAAAGACTCCAGTAAATCGGTTGAAACAGATCTACCGGGGTAAAGCCCGTGTTGCGCAGTAGAAATATAATTTTACACGTTAAACTTGAGATGATGATGGATAATGGCTTCGAACACTTTAGAGCAAGCACACAAACATGAGATCCCACGATAATTTTCAACGTTCCGCTTATCACCTTTCTTAAATACCGGAAACATTACTGATTCTTTCCAACTACTGGGAAATCGATGTCTTAGCAAGGAAAGATTAAAAATCGCACTTAGCGGTGATTTCAGGTTTCTAATACATTTTTTCAGCAGAACGGCAGGAATGCCATCGGGTCCTGGGGAGAAAGACTGTTTCAGATTGCAGATGGCTGTTGCAACTTCTTCGTTAGTAATCGTAAAGATTTCAGCATTGAACACGTCACTCGGTACATGAGTAACAGCTGCAGCAATATCGTTAGGTGAAGCACACTCATTATTAAAAACTAGCGAAGTGCTCGGCAAACAAGTCACATTTCCTGCTACTCGTAGACGCTTCACAGTTTAGTAAAAACATGTTGGATGGTAAACCTTCCTCCTTACGCTTAGAATTAACGAACCTCCAAAAGCTTTTCGGGTTTAAGCGTAGGCTGTGTTCTGTTTTGCGCACAAACCTTGTGTAAAGACTTCTGTTCAGCGCCTTATATGATCGACTGGCAGAAGTAGACCGGATCCGATTGATAGGGTTTTTGTTCTTTTGATAGGCACGCAAAGCTGACTTTCGAATTCGGTTGAGTTTGGCGAGATGCCTATTTCCCCAAACTGGCTTGCGACGAGGACGAACTTTTGGAACATATCGATGTATAAGTTCCTGAACTATATCAGTGAATCCAGACACGGCCTCATCCAAATTACTACAACGGTTGATGAAGGTCCAATCGATGCTAGTTAAAGCTGCATTTATTGCATCAAAGTTACCACGCCGAAAATCAAAACTGGTCGGATCGAACTCGTCAACGAACTGAGCCTTAACGGGTCTATTAAAAGTAACCATCAATGGTGGATGATGAACGTCAATGTTGCAGAGCGGATCGGGTGCGATAGTGACTGAGCATGCTGGCAGAGCACGCGAGTTGGCGAAAACTTAATCAAGAAACCTGCCACTCTGGTTGCAAACAGAATTTATCTGATACATGTAGTGAAATGCCATACCATCTAATAAATGAGTACTACCCGCATTACGGGCGAGCGCGAATCGTCGACAACGAGATAGTTGGCATCTGTCCGCATCGACCAGGATAGGCCAGCGCGATTATAGTCACCGAAAATAAGAATATCGTCGTTAATACAGGTAGAATTGACAGCTTTTTCTACTGATGAAATATGCCGCTCAATTATCTCCACTTCATTCCGCAGTTTAGGAGGAATATAGATAGCGCCGATCACAATGTTAAATTCATCATTTTTAACCGTTATCCATAGTTGCTCAATCGTAACATTCATAGCTTCAATCAATACTGATGATGCCAAAGATCGTCGCACAGCGATGACTACTCCACCACCTCTCGCTTTGGTGCTATTCGTCGAGCAACGATCGGTCCGATATACGGTATAATCAACACCAAACAATTGTGAAGAAGAGATTTGTGAATCTAACCAGGACTCGGTGAGAACGATGCAGTCATAAAGCGAACTGGACACTGCTAAGGCAAATTCGGTTATTTTGCTGCGTAGACCATGCACGTTCTGATAGTAGCAGAGCAGAGATGAAAAAACAGTGTCGCACGAAGAATCGCATTGTTGCCGGCCAAATCGCAAGCCACTATTGTTAGAAAATAGAACCGTGCCGGTTGTCTGCTGCTCGCCAACGTCGTCTGGTGGTACAGTTTGTCGGGGAGAGGTTTCAGTTACAGGCGTCAAGCGGGACGTAGATTCGCACTGTGCAGTGCGGTCGGTCATAGGGCTATGGGGAATGAATTGTGCATAAATTTTTTGAATATTAGAAAATTGCAAAGACTTAACTGGACTGGGGGCCAATTGGCCCCCACATTCCCTCGAAGGTTGAGAAATTAGTTCGATGGCGTCAAATGAGGATTTACTGCAGGTTGCGAGATTAACGTGCGTGGCAACTTCGACGATCTCGGTTTCCAAAAATTCACAGATGCGTTGCGTTCCTCAAACAGCCGAAAATAAACTCCTTTCGGCCAATTAGCAGCATCAAGAGCAACATCTTTCGGTTGCAGGTCAATACCGACTTTGAAGGAAACGAATGCAAATGATTTTATGTCGGCATCTTTCCGAATAAGCTTTCTGACGACTGGTTGTGCACCTGGTACGCATTCTTGCACAAGAGCTGATATTTCATCCTCAGAAACGTGCGGAGCGATGCGCAAAAGGTATATCCAACATTTTTCCGCAGGTTGCGGAACAGTTTCAACCAGTTTGGGAAAGTTTTCGGTTGACTTGGTACCACTGATCAGGTCAGCAAAACCACTTAATCGTTTTGGAGTCAAATTAGAAGAAACAACTCTAGGACGCCTTGAGCTGCGACTAGTCGATGAGATCGCAGGTGTAGTATTAGCAAGAAGCTTGTCAGATATCGACCCGATGAATTCATTAATCTGACCAAGTTCAGTTTCTACTTCATTCATGCAAGAGGTGATTGAATCAGCAAAATATGTAGCGTCAATAGCAATCTCCGATGAATTTCGCTCTTTCAAATTTTGAACGGAATTCAAGCATTCAGTACAGAACCAAAGCAAATTGGATTGCCCATTGACGAAATCCAAATTAGATCGTGCCCATCCGAAGAATTTCATGTGGGCAACGCGCTCGCATAAGTAACACTTAATCAAGTTGAGGTTTGCAACAGATTGTAAGCATTCGTAGCAATCTTTATCCATCATAGCGGTAGCTTTTTGTCGTTCAGACGGCATAAATCACGGCGATTAAGTGAAGTTATTGATATTCAGCGTAAACGGCGCTTCCAGCTAACAATGGGCGACGACGTTTGAAATAATTACTCACAGGTGTCGCTTCAGAAGAAAAAAGCAAAGCACATAGCAGTTGAAGCTGGGTTTAGAATTAATCAATAATACACTTCGAAAGAACTTCCACGAACTGTTGATAGAAACACGATGATTCCACAGTATCCACGACGACCGGTATCACGAAAGACGACAGAGTCACTTTCACGAGATTTTATAACGTAATCAGAAGTAAAATACGAAATAAAGCGCGAGCTCAAAAATAGTCACTCAATCGTTACACAGGCAAGGTTGCTAAAAAAATTAATGTAAATAATAAATAAAATAGGCCCTAGAACACTTCCGTGCGGTACACCTAGTGTATTAGCAATGGAATCCGAATCAAAATCGTTTAAACGAGTCTTCTGAGTTCTAGCACACAAATAGCTTGCAAACATTTGTATGCTGTCCCTACGATACGCTCCAATGTTTGTAACAATAAGGGCCTATAAATTGTTTCAAAAGCGCGTTTTAGATCCAAAAACATCGCAAAAATAGTTTCTTTAGCCTCGATTTTTTCTTTCCATTTTGCTAACACCAGATTCAAAGCAGACTCACAAGAGTGACCCTCTCGATAACCTGATTTCTCTGAGATTAGCAAGTTATTACTATTCAAATAATTCATCAGCTGGTCTTTTACAGCAAGTTCTAATATTTTCTCTAATGTGTGCAACATGTTTGCTGTTATTTTGATGTTGATCAATCTTCCTCTGTATATATTCACAACGGGCCTTTTTCAAGGCGCGTGAATATAAATTATGCGCGACAGTGTACCTATTCCAATCATTGTTATCGTTACTTCTGCAAAATTGTTTTTATTTTTTATCTCTTTTACGTTTTAAACGTAAGGGCATCTTCAGCGGTGGTCCAAATCGTTGTTTTGTTCTATTTTTTGGAACAAACTCAAATTCACTGCTGCACTGGTGGTGTAAATTTTGTTTTATACCAGATCTAAATTGAAGAAATTTGAAACTGGTACACGTTTTGGTCTATTTTTGTCACTTTTTGAAACAAGAAATAGATCGTCCTAAAACCCTTTGTACGGTACCAATAGGTGGGTAAAATGTCATGTTTTAATTGAATACCTCATTTTTAGCTATTTCCATATAAGCATTTTGCGAGTGTTGGGGAATAAACAATACAAAGATTTTTATGACAATTCACAATTAATTTTTGTGGCTTTCCTGAAGAAGAAAATGAACAGGTTTGTCATTTTTGGCTTTAAGGAAACCGACCAGCAAAAGGGGGAATTCTGGAAGACCATAACCGTAGGTTCAACTACTTGGTTTGCAACCATCAGCCACTAGGATAACAAATATGTTGGCTTTTTTGTTAATCGCCTTAATTATAGTGGAACTAGAGGAGACCGTGAGAGCCCAGAAAAATGTTCCTTGAAGACACTGAACTGAAAACGTTCAAAATGCAGGCTTGTTTCAATATCTTCAAAACCGAACCCAACTTTAAAGAACTGCAAGATTCTGAAAGATTGATGAGACGAAAATGGAAGATGAACATCTACGCGATCAAATATTTTTCGCTATCCTCCGAAGCCCTACTTGCAGTAGAAATTTTTCGATCATACCAATCCATCCTAAGAAATGTCACTGACGCTTGAGTCAAACCGTCAAATCCATAAAGTCTAGTGGATATAAAGTGTCTTGCCAAAGTAATCGTTTAATTTGCGTAAAAATTATCGAATTTCCGTTTGTTAATGTCCTTAACCTACCTGCCTTCTTCCCCCGCAAAGGTATCCACAAATCCACCTGGAGATCACCCGACCAACAGACAGAGAACCAAATCGACCACGTTCTAATCGACGGCAGGTTTTTCTCCGACATCATCAACGTTCGCACCTACCGCAGTGCGAATGTAGATTCGGACCACTACCTGGTAGCTGTGTGCATGCGCTCAAAACCATCGACAGTGTATAACACCCGCCGGAGTCGTACGTCGCGACCAAATATTGAGCAGCTGCGGGACGCCGAGGCTGCACAGGAATACGCGCAGCAGCTGGAGGCAGTGCTACCTACGAAAGAGCAGCTTGGCGCAGCTACCCTTGAAGATGGCTGGAGGAGCATCCGATCCGCCATGGGTAGCACTGCTGTAGCGCTACTAGGTACCAGGGCCCCGAATCATAGAAATGACTGGTTTGACGGCGAATGCAAACGGTTAGTCGAAGAGAAGAATGCAGCACGGGCGAGAATGCTGCAACACCGTACGAGAGCGAACGTGGAACGATACCGACAGGCACGGAACAGCCAAAACTCAGTCCTCCGAAGCAGGGCTGTCTTTTGCACACTCATTGCGCTCAGTGTGTTAATTTTACGTCAAGGCACAACGAGAACGGTACCTACACATTTTGACAACCAACAGGCACAAAGAGAAAGAGCGAAAACGAAATGACTATGAAAGATATCACTAAGTGAGAAATATTTCAAGAGAGGGAGAACGGAACAACACTTTGTGTTGCTTTTTGTGACACATTGCTTGAGCAGTTTGTGTTGCGTTGCGGGTAGAAAAAATAGCAGATAAAAAGAACCAAGAAAGGACCATATACATTTTTGAGAATTCATTTAAACATGATTCTCAATGGCGTGGACGTGTTTCTTAGGACATATTACGCACGTCCAGACATGTTTCTGTCCCGGCATTCATATACAATCGCTACATGCCTTCACTACTGATACCGTTCATTAGGGTGGTACTGACTTGTACGAAAAAAAAGTCCTTTGTCGCAAGCAGGGTTGCCACATTTAAATCTGTGTTTTCCCTTGAAAAAATCTGAGCATCTGTATCTGGAACAAAAATATCTGTAAAAAAAATCTGTATTGTTTAAACATAAAGAACTTTGTATATTTTAAGTTTTTATGGTACATAAACAAAATTTTTAGCTTAAAATGTGTGAGGAGTTGAAAATAAGTTCAATTTGCTTAATATTTAATGAAATAAAATTTGGATTGTTTTTAAAAATAATGTCAATTTCGAAAAATCTGTAAATCTGTACTTTTCGACAAAAATCTGTATATCTGTATATACAGATTCTGTACCGTTACTTCGGCCAAAAATCTGTAAAAAACAGATTAGTCTGTACATGTGGCATCCCTGGTCGCAAGTTCGTTCAGTCAAAAAGTGAAACGTTAACCGATCGATTTTTTCATTTTTTGTTTTTGGATAACACCAGATCTCGATGTTTCATGCAATTTGTTTATTTTGTTTATTTGTTTATTTTGGTATAATTTTCATCTGACTCGAAGTCTTAATGAACTAAGGTATATATGTATATAATATTAATTAATATGTATTTTGAGACATTTGGCATCAGCATTTCTTTATATTCAGAAATTTATGAACTACCTGTGTATTTTTTTATTGGTCACAAGATAATGCTTTCGTGTTCCCGAAGTCAGATTAAGCTGAAGTTTAGTATGGGAACTTTTTTCGAAGACGAAACTATTGAGCCCCACTTCTAAACGAATTTCGAAAAGTCAATTTCTATTAACTCCATACTGTTCATGTACGAGACATATTGCGGCAATCTCCGGGAAGAAACCATTTTTAGTTTCGGAACAAACCCATTGAGCAGCACTGAAAATTATTATAAATTATTAAATAATTAAATTATTTCAGTAGGAGTCAAATGAAGCGCAAGAACCAAAAAAAATTGTAATACTATAGTCGTTCGTTTGTCAAATCCGATAATCATTGCCCCAAGCAACACACAAAGTAACACACAATGTGTGGTGTCGCACATTTTCGCAAATGCACAAAGTGTACTCAGTCGCATTTTTTCGGGGCGAAAGAAATACAAAAGAGCGAATGGGGAGAAGAGAACACAAACGAAATATCGGGAGTGGCACGCACGGTTTGATGGCAAATGTGTTGTGTACAAATTTGTGTGGTTCTGTCTGCACTGAGGTGAATTCCAGCCCTGCTCCGAAGGAAGAAGTGTCAGCAAAAGGACCGAGATCGCGTAGCGATGGAAGAGCTGTACCAAGCTAACGACACTCGGAAGTTCTACGAGAAGCTGAACAGCTCCCGTAAAGGCTTCATGCCGCAAGCCGACATGTGCAGGAGCTTGGACGGCAACCTCCTTACAGAGGAATGTGAGGTGATCGAAAGGTGGAGGCAGCACTTCGACGAGCATCTAAACGGCAATGCAGTAGAGCGCGAGGACGGTATGGCAACTGATCTTGGTGCACGAGCAGAAGACATAAGAATTCCAGCCCCCGATCTTCTGGAGGTGGAGGAGGAGATTGGTCGGCTGAAAAACAATAAAGCTGCTGGAGTGGGCCAACTTCCCAGCGAGTTATTTAATTACGGTGGAGAAACACTGGCTAGAGCCGTGCACTGGGTCATTGTCAAGGTTTGGGAGGAAGAACGAGTACCGGAGGAGTGGATGGAGGGTATTGTGTGTCCCATCTACAAAAAGGGCGACAAACTGGAGTGCTGCAATCACCGGGCAATCACTCTGTTGAACGCCGCCTACATGGTACGCTCCCAAATACTTTGCCGTCGACTATCACCATTTGCGAAGCAGTTCGTGGGGCACTACCAGGCGGGATTTATGGGTGCCCGCGCCACCACGGATCAGATATTCGAGGTTCAGCAGATTATGCAGAAATGCCGCGAATATAACGTGCCCACACATCACCTGTTCATCGATTTTAAATCGGCATACGACACAATCGATCGGGACAAGCTATGGCAAATTATGCACGACTACGGATTTCCGGACAAACTGACGCGGTTGGTCAAAGCGACGATGGATCGAGTGATGTGTGTAGTTCGAGTTTCAGGGGCACTCTCGAGCCCCTTCGAAACCCGAAGAGGTCTAAGGCAAGGTGATGGTCTCTCGTGCCTACTGTTTAACATTGCCCTGGAAGGTGTCATTAGATGAGCGGGGATCAACACGAGTGGCACGATATTCCAAAAGTCAGTTCAACTGTTTGGTTTCGCCGACAATATCGACATTGTGGCTCGGACCTTTGTGAAGATGGCGGATACGTACATCGGACTTAAGGCTGAAGCCAAACGGATTGGACTGGTCATCAATGCATCGAAGACGAAGTACATGCTAACCTTCCATCTCGAGCTCAAATTGGTGGTGATGGAATCGAGGTGGTTGATGAGTTCGTGTATCTGGGCTCACTGGTAACTGCCGACAACGATACCAGCAGAGAAATTCAACGGCGCATTATGGTAGGAAATCGTGCATACTTTGGTCTCCGGAGGACGCTCCGATCGAGTAGAATTGGTCGCCGCACCAAGTTAACCATCTACAAGACGCTGATCAGACCGGTAGTCTTCTACGGGCATGAGACATGGACTATACTTGTGGAGGACCAACGCGCCCTTGCGGTCTTCGAGCGGAAGGTGTTGCGTACCATCTTCGATGGACTGCAGATGGAAAACGGAGTGTGGAGAAGGCGAATGAACCACGAACTGCAGGAGCTGCTTGGGGAGTCATTTATCGCCCAAACCGCTAATATAGGTAGGTTGCGGTGGGCTGAGCATGTTGTAAGGATGTCAGACGACAGTCCGGTAAAGATGGTTCTTGAAACCAATCCGTCAGGGACGAGACGGAGAGGTGCACAGCGGGCAAGGTGGATCGATCAGGTGGAAGACGACCTGCGGACCCTACGCAGACTGCAGAGCTGGCGAACTGCAGCCATGGACCGAGTGGAATGGAGACGACTCTTACGTACAGCAAAGGCCACACCACGGCTTGGGACTGTTTGGTAAGGTAAGTAACTTCCTCTCACATTGCGATTCTTTTAGCTGCTATTTACTAAAAAACATGTTGCTTTTTCTTTTTCAAACAGTCTCCGATAAACCGGACACTGTGAACTAGAAGCTGGATGTTCAACGTCCAAATTCGTTCTTGATTCTTTATTTGACTTTAAAAAATTCACGCAGTTGAATTCAGTTGAAGAGCAATCAGATGTCTTGTATTGCCCGCTACATTTGGAACATGTTTCAGGATTAACACACTCTGTGCTTTTATGGCCAAATTCTCCACATTTAAAACAACGCAAAACATTAATGGCCTCTTATACAGGACACTTATCCACACCCAACGCTTACCTTTCCAGCACTCATCAAAGTGTTATAAGTGTCCTTGTCAACTTCAACATTTACATTATATTTATTATATTTGGAGCGAGTATTTTCGTACTCCGCAATAACTTCCACTTCATTGATGATGATGTCATTTTTAATTTTCAACAGGTCAAAGAAGTCTTCAGAGGAATACCGATCACTCATTCTCACAATTTTCAACTTTGGTTTCGGAATTGTGAGAATGACAGCACTATACTTTTTTTTCTAGATTGCTCTCTATATCTTTTTTTACAACCTCAACATTATCCCCTGTTGCACACTCAGCAATAATCGAGCCATTCTTTCCGTTCCTTAAATTACTAATTTTGTGATTTTTTGGATCCAATTTTTCCTTCAAAAATAATTTAGTGTTTTCACTAGATTATTTTTGAGACTGGTTTGATCACAATGACCGGCCGAGCCTTACGGTTCTCTTTTCTTTGAATTTTTTTAAAAGCGGTCCCAGTTGACCCCGCTAAAACGTTCGCGTAGGTTTGTTTATTACCACAAAAAACCTCGTCATCGCGTCTCGAATCATCCACAATCAGTTCATCGCGTGCTAAAAACATTTTCTTACTAAGATTTGAGTCCGATTCAGAGTGAACCGTTCTCCAATTACGTGCTCTCTTTCTGTTCATTGAAGCTGCATTATTTTCCCGATATTTAATTTCAAGATATTTTTTGAAATCACTCAGCTTACTGGCAACACTGGTTTCAATGCATACCATACTCTCACGCAGAGAGTCACTGACTGATTTCAAAATTATCTCGATACCACTTGAAATTGCCGTGTTTTTCTTTGATTCAATTTTGCTTTGGTTATCGGTGAGCGACTGAGACATAGATTACAATACACCCATAATCTTGGTCAGCTCACCACTCAAAGCATCAATGTTTCAGCCGTCATCTTAGGCTGATAGACATGATACACATTTAAACACAATATTATCATTGTCATTTACGACTTTCGCTGCTATTTTTGTCAGTGGTGTGCAAACTCAATGGAATTGCGATTTGCATTTACTAACGCAAATAACAGTATCATCCGTAATGCGAATGGTATTACCATATTTCGCACAAACCATTTTTCCGATACGAACAAACAGACGCCGCTGCAGACAAATACGCTGGTATCGTCCAGCAGCAACGGCAGAGGCTATAGGCAGCAAACAATGAAAAAAAAAAACAACAATGAAATTTCAATCAGCAGCCGTAGCGTCTATGTGACATAGACGCGGTGATCGGCGCTGGCACAAATTAAATCAGTAAAAAACAGAAGAAATCAAAAGCATGCAAAGACACTTCTACTTATCCGTTAAGATATCTGATTTGGCCGTCGGATCACTAACACTAGATCACTTAAGGCACTTGATTTCACACAAAAATAGTAGGAGGGTGGTAACCAAGACACGACCGCATAGTTGACGTAGGACTACAATAATTCGTTTTACTTTTGTAGTTTGCTTGATTTATTTTAACCAATTTAAGCTCAACATCTTCCAAAAGGAAGGTGTTTTGGTTCTGGTGGTAATATCAAGTATCTTGGTCGTCAGCCCAAATTCATCAAGCGACACCTCAAACGACTTGGAACTAAAACTAGTTCATTGGTGGCCATTTCTACTGTTAAGGTCGTCTTTGACCATTTAAAAAGTCAAAAAAGTCATGAAAAACCCGTTCATTATTGGCATGGTTCGATTTTGGCAACAGAAAAAATTCTGAGGTGTTGCCAAAATCGAACGGGGTCTGTATTTTGATTATTTCTTTGCAGCACTCTATCTTAGAAGAAAAAATATTCTCTTTAACATTCACAATGGTCCAGAAACCAAATTTAGGAGAAAATTTGGGTCTAGAGCTCTATAGCAATGTTTTAGAAAAAAACTTTATTTTACAAAGTTACCTAAAATTATTGGAGCTATAAAATTGTAAAAAAGTTTTCGATCTACAAAAATAAAAAAGTTAGATACTTGATTTTCCCCTAAATTTAGTTTTTGGACCATTGATGAATACCTTTCATTCTAATACAGCGAATTTTCTTTAATGCGCGAAAAGGCAACCTTCTATAAAATTGAGTACGATTTAGTAGAAATTAAACTTCCTTCTATATCTATTTGTCTTGTTGAAGTTGGCTCACTCACCGATCACAAAGCGGCAAAGATGTCACATAATTTTTTTTCCTGTAATTACAAGCTTGTGGAAAAAATATCGATAACGAATTACAGTTTTAGTAGAAAATGTATATTCACAGAAAATTTGAAATTGACATAGAATTTTATGAACATGTTAACATTCAATTCAGGTCAATTTAAACATTTTATCAGTATACAGAATCAATCAGAAAAAAATTTGATCAGTTTCAAGATACCAAAGAACAACGAAGATACCATATTTGAAAGTTATATGTCCGTTATCTTCGAAAATAAACTGGGCTAGAGTGATGCACAACATTAGCCTCAGCAATTAATGTTTGCATAGCGTTGTTCAATTACAAGTAAGGTTATGGAAAGTAATATTTTCTTGCAAATGCTAATTCAAAAAAATTTCAATTGGAAAATACAAACACTAACGTCGGAACTCTAATATCAAGATGAAATGAATTTGGTTTTTCTCTAAACCGCCACCGCGTGATGCAACTAGTATTGTCATATTGGACTAAATTCATTTAGCTAGTAAAATATGATCATCAGTACAGCTCGTTTAACTACCTATTCAAAGATCTTTACGGAGCATTTTGGTTTTCTATTGTCTTTAAAATACCTTATATTTAGTTATTTAAATAAATCTAAAAAAAGGCAGAGTGTAGAGTTCAAAAATTAACAACGCATTTTGTTGTCCCCGGCGGCGCAGCCTATTTTGCGACATCCGAAAAATCATATTGAATTCTGATTATTACTGCTATACGAAACCAGAAGAAGAAGAAGACAATTCAAACGGCAATTCGATTGTGTTCCACGCCCCACTGTGAGTCAACAGTGGCAATGTAGTTTTCACTTGGCTTGACTGCACAAAAATGAATATCAAGTTTTCCTGCACTGATAGACGACGAGTAACCAGCGCTCTGTTCATACATTACTTGGTGCTGTACTGTTGCCTGTGCCATCATATTCTCCTTCAAGACATCAGTTTTATTAACATTAACATATTTGTTAACAGCAGAACGTAAAACTGTCTTGTAGTGGAGGTGGTTACGAACTTTCCGAAAAAGCTTTACCTTCAAGACATCAATTTAGTCTAGGCTGATGGAAGCTAACATTAGTTGACCTATTGGGACGGGGAGGTTCTGTCAATTTTTTTTGCCACTGCTATACAGGATATCACTGCAGGCAGTTGGTGTCTATTCATGAAGTCTGTGCTAGGCGTGCTCGCATATGATTGGTACATTGTTGGTGAAAATTCGACCTTGAAACTTTTATTCAATTTTCACTGTTTAACAATGAAGTGATAATGAAAATTGAAGAATCACAAAATTGTCCATCATTTTATCAATCCAACGACATATCGATTATTGTGGTCCATCATGTGGTTACATCAGTATAACCGTTTGAAATCTTTCATTCCGTCGTTACATCTTGGTTTTAGTTTTCGGGGAATGTATCTCGGTATAGTGCGGTTAGACGTAGTCCTACGTCAAAAAGCTTTTTTAATTAGACACTAGTGGTACACAAGCTACCATGTTTATACCATATCACCATGTTGACATGCTTGGTTGCAACCACCCCCATGCGTGAGCTTCATAAGCGCAGTCAATGAACTTACGCACCACTAATTCAACCGTCGCATTACAGTCAACCCGGTGGCATCGGCCTTGTTTCCTGAAGCTGCCGTGAAGGACAGTGGCGCTAGTCTCATCTATGTTTTTGAAGGTTTGTTCACACAGAAGTGTAAGCATGACGAACGAAGCATAATATATGTTGTACAGAGTTATGCGCTCGAATCAATTCAATCATTTTAAAAAAAAGGTCAACTTAGCTTCGTAAATGTTCAAAAGTAGCGTTGATATTTTATCTCATTTACACATACGTTGAGATGTTAATCATTAAATCATCGCGCGATGTCAGCTGCCTGCAAGAAACAGCGCCGTTCGAAATCGGCAAGAATAAATGTTGTGTACATTCTATAATAATGCAACGCGTTCATTTTTTGTTTCATCAAGCAAAGCACTCGACGTTATGTGCAATAAATACATCACCCGAAAACAACACATAAACACACTGCCGCTGAATACCGATACTGTATGTACGTATGAACACTGCTTTTTTTTCGTGTTTCGATGAATCAGCTGTCATATTGCATGTAAAATTGATCCAGTGATCCAGCTCATGCTGGCTTCACTTATGTTGTACGTAAACGTCAGTGATGCCACCGGGTTGATTACAGTGGAGACCGTTCTCTCCGTCAACAAGCTGGATGAACCGTCTATGTTTCGTCTCCTCATTCACGAACAGATAGAGGTTGCTTCGCAGGTCATCTGCTTATTCCCTATGTTGGTTCAGATGTGGCTCCGATTATCACCCGAATATTTCGGCTCAACACAAGGCATTTGCGCTCTGGAGAGAAAGCCGCCACAAATGCTGCACAAATTTTGACTCGAGCACGTCTTCATTTATTTTAACCATAGCACTGTGGTTTGAAAGTCGATTTTGACGCGCCTCATTGATAACTTTACACGTGCGTTGGATATAAAATTATGAAGCCCTTAGTAAATTTGATGGGTTGATGGGTATGACCCCCTGCTCCTGTTGATGTTATGAGATTTGTGAATAGTTAGCTTAAAAGTGAGATGCAAAATTTATTTTTTTGCCTAATCGAGGTACAGAGTTGGTGTCTTCAGTAAAACTGTAGATAAAATCAATACGAGAAACTTTGCTGAAGACATAAAATTTGTATCTCTTACTCAAATTGACTTAGAAAGTATTGACTGAAAACAGACCCGTCAAAACACATTTTTCAATGAAGCATATTTTTTCGATTTTTCAGGTGACCTAAAAATTGTTATTAACATTAATATACACAATTATTTGGAAGATACTATATCGTTCACAAACTACAAGTTATATACAGGCCTCGTTCGATTTTGGCAACAAGTCCATTTTTGAATTTTTTATGATGCCTACCGGACTAAAGAGAAAATTCAATAGCTAGTTATATAGCCAATCCGAACAGTGTTGTCCGATGCCTACCGGACTGAAGCGAAAAATGAATTCAATGCTTGGAAGGTTGCTGGTGGCTCACGTCCAAAGTTTTTATGTTGCCAAAAATTACCACCAAAGATCAAAACAATGGTCGCCGTGGTCCAAATCCTACACGGGGATGGCATCGCTATCAGCTACCATACATTTGACGCGTTACCAACATCACTAGCACTGGCACCCGAAAAATGGTCAGTTTACCCTTATCTTATGTTGATTCGGGCAAACCGGCTAAGTGTTGACTGCAATTATTGATAGCATATCAGACAGTTTTGAACAATTTCTTAAGGTTTTTACATGGTATGTGATATTCTAAGTGATATTTAGTACATTAATTGTGTCGCAAAATTAAGTGAAGCAAACTGTGACAATAGAGAAAGTAGTTTTGGGATAAACGGTACAGAAATAGATGTTCGTAACGCTTGAAGGCTACCATACCATTCCCTCGAAATCTCACACAAAAAAAGAATGTTGCCAAAATTGAACCGTGCCCAAAACGATACGCGCCAAAATCGAATGAGGTCTGTACTATTTTTCATTTATTTTTTTTGGTTATATTTCTGACCTTTATATCTTCCTTAGAGCAAGCGCACCGGTGAGTTGCCATTTGAGTTGCTATTTTCACAACGCTGGCCGTTGCTATTTTGGATAGCAACCGATTTTCGCACCGGTCGTTGCTAATGGGGATTACCAATTCCACTATTTCTTTTTCACACCGGCAGTTGCCAATTTCTGAAGACCGTCACTAGCCAGCGTTGGCAAAATGTTTGTTTGGTATGTATTTCGCATATTTTTTGCGAATCTAGTAATAACCAACTTATCCGTCAGTCAATCGTTTCCGGAATGATCTACGTCCTTTCTACTTTATAAAATGTTCCCTCCATTTCCCGTAACTTTGTTTTAACTTTGTTTTCGTTCTCCAAAGTTATCGATAACATAATTCTTTTGCAGGTTTTTTTACTTGTGCGTACATAATTTTTTCATCCTTATATGTTTATTTAAAGTAATTCCGTAAAACTGGGCACGTCCCGCAACGTTGCACAGTGCGTTGAATGTATGGGAACGCGGGACAAAAATCAAAACAGCTATTCCAGTTTTTTTTTTTTCAATTGGTGTGACACGAAAAATGTTTAGTACTGATGAAGCTACTATTTGCATAATTGGCAAATGTCAAATACGTAATCGCAAAAATGTCTCAAACGCCATTTTTTGTAAATAGGCATAAAATGATAATTTTCCAAGAATATTATCCATTACGAGATAAAAGGCTTGAAAAGCATATTCAAATAATTTAAAGGCGATGAAAAGAGACCTAAACGCCATCTCAATTAGTTTTTATTATTATTTTTATTTAATACCCTTTTGATTATGTTTATATACGGTTTACTGTTGCAAAACATTTAGACATCGTTAAGCCAGGAATCTTTTATGTGTTTTACACATAAATTACGTTTTAAACATAAAAATAAGGGACATATTTACGATAAACTGCTCACTCTTGGTTCCAGAGGTATCATTCGAAAACGCGAATTCCGGTTGAAAGAGCAAACTTGAGCAATGGGAATCACTTCAAAAGTTTGAAGGATATCCCAAATAAGGGGAAAAGGTGAAATTCAGAGAGGTGCTTTGGGGTACTTTTTTTGACGATCGATTTTAAATCGAAAGTGTCTTTTTTCTTCAGGCATAAAGGAGCATGATCAAGAAGCCTTTAACTTCCAAATGCGCTACGTTTTGTCTCAATAGTAACATGTATAATGTAGTAGTTACATGCCTCTACCGTTGGCATATTGGTTCTAACTAGAAAAAAAATAGAGTATATTGAAAAATTAATTTAAAAACTATGAGAATTTTTCAAAAATAACGTATCTTTTGAATAGTTGAAACCACTTCACAGTAGATGCGTTTCATAATCGTATGGATGAACTTACGAGGTTAATAATATCATTACAGTACGTCTCAAACATGTATAAAACATATCAGCATATAGAATCGGTTCAATAAGAAAGCAACTTTTTTGATTTTTGTCTATGGAACGTAGCGTTGGCTTAAATGACTGTTCTACTGAAATTTGAAAATTTGCCGCCAAAAAGAACTCAAATATAGAACGCGTAAATTGTTTTCGATTATTTGATTGATTCTGGTGATGAAGAAAGTGATTTCGCAAAACAAATTTCCTTATACGCGATTAAGAAAATGGTTTTCGGAAAGATTCGGGGCGACTCTCAGCCTAGTAAATAGCCAAATATTGACCGCCATACGGAGGAAGGTGCCATCCAGCGTTTTAACAACGGTCTATACCGATAACCATTTCCAACGCCGCTTTCGAACGCATCTTAGGTTGTTTTTGAAGATTGAAACAGCGGTAAAGGAGAAAAATGGTTTTTTAACAACGATCGAACGAAACGGGAAAATAGTTGGTAATACTCCCGAGCAGATTTGCTTAAACCTTCCAGGTTTATTGAATAATATTGGCCAATCTTGTGAGGATTTGAGCTTTCTGCATCGTGTAGGTTGCAGACCAAAATGGTCATCTCAATAAAAAACCTATACAAAATGTTTACCTGCCCGAAAAAACACCCTGTGCAAAATTTCAGCTTGATCGGAAATAAAATTGAGTAGTGGTTCACGCCGACACTTGCGTCCTACGACGTGTTTAACAAGCGAGGCAAAACACTTCGTCTTCCGAGGCCGACCAATTGAGTCCGCATTCGAGACACTCACCATCTTCGTAATATTATTACGAACATTCACTATCGAGCACAAAAAAAAACAACAGTTTGACATTTCATCAAATAGCAACGATTCGGCTCGTTGCTATCGCGTTGCCTAGCAACTTAATAACTCGCTACTACCCGAGGAGAGGATTGTTATTTCCCAAACCAACATAGCAACGCCCGGTGCGGTTGCCGCGTTATGGTGGGAGTTGCCAAACTAGCTTTAGAAACTTCAATTTAGCCACTGGTGGGCTTGCTCTTAGGGGCAGATTGATAGTCCAGGAACTTCTGCTGAGGAGTTTTATTAATAAAAAAAAAAACTCGTTTTCACTCTCTTCAATGATTCAACCAGGTTAAACCCTGAAATCTTAAACCAAGACATAGTTGTTTTTATGGTAATCGTCCCATCAAGCGTCGTTAAAGCTTTTCAGGTCATGTAAATTGCACCTATTTGTTTCAAAAACAATGAAAAGTGCTACACTAACAAAAATTTGATGAAGGTAGAACAAGCAATATCACCATAAACCGAACGAAAATTGAAAATAAGACGATGGGAAAGCTCTATAATTTTGTACAGCGGCTTTATAGAATCGTCAGACAATAGCTTTTCGTGTTTTTGGTCATCCGCATATTGTCGTTACTACTTGGGGAGCTGCGTAGCCGCCAGTTTACAGAGACCGCTTTGTCAAGCGGATGGTCGTGGGTTCCAATCTTAGTAGAATCAGGCCATGCGATGTCAATAAAAGGACTTTAACATTGGTTTATTCTCAGGTTCCACCACCACTTACCCTTCCTTCACGCTGAATTCTATAACACCTTTGCGTGACTTCCTCTTCTAACAAAAATACTTCCCTATCTATTTATATAAAAGACAAGTTTTGTATGTATATATGTTCCAGAATAACTCTCGAATGCCTGAACCGATTTAAACCAAACTTGGCATACGTGTTCCTTGTACAAAGGAGGTGGTCATAGAAATATTGAGAAGAAGGAGGGTTAACCCCTAATGGAGGAAGGGGTCTTAATCGATAGAAAAATCGAGTTTTTTCATGCATTATGAGCACTTTTTGAATAAATACGAAATTTTTCAGGCCTTTGATCATGTCTGGAGGCCGGAAATTGATTTTCAGAGACCGAAACATGATGTAGGCGGGGAGGGACAACTATCAAAGAGGGAAGGGGTCTTAATTCATAAGAAAGTTAGGTCTTTTAGTGTATTATAAAAACTTTTTGAATGAATACAATAACTTTTATTTCCTGGGTCGGTCATAGCCAGAAGTTGATGTCAAGGGACCGAAATATGATGTCCGGTGTTTTTCTAAAACAAAGATGGCGGCTCTCGGTTTATGGGAAACTGTACAAAACTGTGGAAAATTTGTACAAACCTCCCAACATTGGTATTTCCAGAACCTTGTTGACCCGTAGATACCAGAAATAAAAGTCCGTCATTTTTCAAATTCAAGATGGCGACTTCCGGTTTCAGAATTTCGCGAAAAATGAATATATGCTCTACAATATGTATATTTTCGGTATCGAAATGATGTCCAGAATCCAAATATTCATGTCCGGCACCAATTTTCAAATACCACATGACGACTTACATTTTCTGGAAAGCTTGATAAAATCGAGAAGAAGGCTTGTACGTTGTTTTGAAATCTTTTTCGATATTTCTGTGCTCTGCCAAGCTGTTAAAACTGAATAAAATGTTTAAATAATGTAGACATTTCTAAAAGGAGAACAATGTTCACAAAATGACAACGGGTGTTCACCGCCATTTTCAAATTCAAGATGGCTACCTCTGGCATCTGAAACGCTGTGAAAAGCAGAAGAAAATATTCAAATACTCCCCGATATTAGGTTTATAGATCAGAGTTGACTCCCCAAAACCGAAAATAGAAGTCCGAACGTTTGGTATGTTGAGGGTTGTTTTTTTCATTCAAAACTTGAGGAAAAAGTCAAGTCCCCTTATCTCCAAATTGTTAATTGTTAATATTGATTTTGTTTGCACAGAAAAGTAAAACGAGAAGACATAGCAAGTATTGATTTTCTCTGCCCGAGGTGAGCTTAGGCTATTGATTATGTGATTTCAATCAAATTTGAGTTCATTGTGAATTAATAATATCTGTGGTACCTGTTAACTAAAGATTAAGGTATGTATTATAGTCATATTGACAATTAGTATGTGTTTATAATAAGGTAACAATGAAATACTTAAGTTTTTAGTAAACATCATGGCTTCAAATAAACGTAAGTGCATTGGTCGATGCTCAAAAATATAATTGAAGCAACAATCTTGACAGGAAAGGGCGAAGGTGAAACAGTTCTTATACCAAGGATACCACTTATACCTTCAGATCTACCGTCCAATTGCAAGAGGCATCAATTCCCTGTAAAAGTTGCGTTCTCTATTACTAAAATGAGTCACAGGAACAATCCATTAAACTATGTGGAGTAGATTTAGGGTCACCGTGTTTTTTTTCCACGGTCAATTATATGGCGTTTGCTAGAGGGTTCGCTCATCTGCAAATTTATTCATTTTAGCTCCTGATGGAGAAACAAAAGATGGGACATATATATATATATATATATATATATATATATATATATA